>NC_059454.1:2248369-2313369 GCF_905237065.1 Salmo salar
ATGCAAACTTGATGATTGAGTTGGAGGCATGCATGGCCACGCAGTTATGGGTGAACAGGGAGTACAGGAGAGGGCTGAGAATGCACCCTTGTGGAACCCCAGTGTTGAGGGTCAGCGAAGTGGCGATGTTGTTTCCTACCTTCACCACCTTGGGGCGACCCGTCAGAAAGTCCTGGACCCAGTTGCACAGGGCAGGGTTGAGACCCAGGGCCTTGACCTTAATGATGAGTTTGGAGGGTACTATGGTGTTGAATGCTGAGCTGTAGTCAATAAACAGCATTCTTACATATGTGTTCCTCTTGTCCAGATGGGTTAGGGCAGTGTGCAGTGTGATGGCGATTGCGTCGTCTCTAGACCTGTATTGACGGTATTCAAATTGGAGTGGGTCTAGGGTGTCAGGTAGGGTGGAGGTGATATGATCCTTGACTAAGCACTTCATGATGACAGAAGTGAGTGCTACGGGGCGATAGTTATTTAGTTCAGTTATCTTTGCCTCCTTGGGTACAAGAACAATGGTGGCCATATTGAAGCATGTGGGAACAGCAGACTGGATAGGGAAAGATTAAATATGTTTGTAAACACACCAGCCAGCTGGTCTGCGCATGCTCTGAGGACGTGGCTAGGGATGCCGTCTGGGCCGGCAGCCTTCCAAGGGTTAACATGTTTAAATGTTTTAGTCACGTCGGCCACAGAAATGGGGGTGGGGGGGGGGGGCAGTCCTTGTTAGCAGGCCACGACGCACTGTATTATCACTGTATTATCCTCAAAGCAGGCAAAGAAGGTGTTTAGTTTGTCTGGAAGCAAGACGTCAGGTTTTATTTTTGTAGTCCGTGATTTCCTGTAGACCCTGCCACATACGTCTCGTGTCTGAGCCGTTGAATTGTGACTCCATTTTGTCCCTGTTCCGACATTTCACTTGTTTGATTGCCTTACGGAGGGAATAACTACACTGTTTATATTCAGCCATATTCCCAGTCATCTTTCCATGGTTAAATGCGGTGGTTCGCACTTTCAGTTTTGTGCGAATGCTGCCATCTAGCCACAGTTTCTGGTTAGGGTAGGTTTTAATAGTCACAGTGGGTACAACATCTCCAATGCACTTCTTTATAAACTCACTCACTGAGTCAGCGAATAGGTCGATGTTGTTCTCTGAGGCTGACCGGAACATATTCCTGTCCGCGTGATCAAAACAATCTTGAAGCGTGGATTCCGATTGGTCAGACCAGCGTTGAATGGTTCTTGTCACTGGTACATCCTGTTTGAGTTTCTGCCTATCAGACGGTAGGAGCAAGATGATGTCATGGTCAGATTTGCCGAAGGGAAGGCGGAGAGGAGGGAGAGCGAGATGGAGATCCCTTAGAAGTTCTATCTTCAAGAATCAATGGATAGATATCATGGATTGAAAAGTCCCAAAATGGATGTACCAAATGCAGATTGTCCCTTCAAGTCACCTTTATGTCACATTTAATTCACCTTTATGTCACATTTAATTCACATTTAATTCACCTTCATGTCACTTTTAACCTGTTGGGGCTAGGGGGCAGCATTTGCACATCTGGATAAAAAAAATGTACCCGATTTAATCTGGTTACTAATCCTACCCAGTAACTAGAATATGCATATACTTATTATATATGGATAGAAAACACTCTAAAGTTTCTAAAACTGTTTGAATGGTGTCTGTGAGTATAACAGAACTCATTTGGCAGGCAAAACCCTGAGACATTTTCTGACAGGAAGTGGATACCTGATGTGTTGTATTGACTTTAAACCTATCCCATTGAAAAACACAGGGGTTTAGGAATATTTTGGCACTTCCTATTGCTTCCACTAGATGTCACCAGCCTTTACAAAGTGTTTTGAGTCTTCTGGAGGGAGATCTGACCGAACAAGAGCCATGGAACGATGATGTCCCATTAGACACCTGGCGCGCGAGTTCATGTTGGGTACCCTCGTTCCAATACGTTATAAAAGAGTATGCATTCGTCCACCTTGAATATTATTCATGTTCTGGTTAAAAAAGGCCTTAATGATTTATGCTATACAACGTTTGACATGTTTGAACGAACGGAAATATTTTTTTCCCCTCGTTCATGACGAGAAGTCCGGCTGGCTTACATCATGTGCTAACGAGACGGAGATTTTTGGACATAAATGATGAGCTTTTTTGAACAAAACTACATTCGTTATGGACCTGTGATACCTGGAAGTGACATCTGATGAAGAGAATCAAAGGTAATGGATTATTTACATAGTATTTTCGATTTTAGATCTCCCCAACATGACGTCTAGTCTGTATCGCAACGCGTATTTTTCTGGGCGCAGTGCTCAGATTATTGCAAAGTGTGATTTCCCAGTAAGGTTATTTTTAAATCTGGCAAGTTGATTGCGTTCAAGAGATGTAAATCTATAATTCTTTAAATGACAATATAATATTTTACCAATGTTTTCTAATTTTAATTATTTAATTTGTGACGCTGACTTGACTGCCGGTTATTGGAGGGAAACGATTTCCTCAACATCAATGCCATAGTAAAACGCTGTTTTTGGATATAAATATGAACTTGATAGAACTAAAAATGCATGCATTGTCTAACATAATGTCCTAGGAGTGTCATCTGATGGAGATTGTAAAAGGTTAGTGCATCATTTTAGCTGGTTTTATGGTTTTGGTGACCCTGTCTTTGACTTGACAAAACATTACACACAACTCTTGTAAATGTACTGTCCTAACATACTCTAAATTTATGCTTTCGCCGTAAAACCTTTTTGAACTCGTAAAACGTGGTTAGATTAAGGAGATGTTTATCTTTCAAATGGTGTAAAATAGTTGTATTTTTGAAAAATTTGAATTTTGACATTTATTTGGATTCAAATTTGCCGCTCTTGAAATGCACCTGCTGTTGATGGAGTGCACCACGGGTGGCACGCTAGCGTCCCACCTAGCCCATAGAGGTTAATTCACCTTTATGTCACATTTTTGTCAACCCCACATCCCTGGTCTGTCAGTCGTAAGAAAAAGACAGGGAGCAAAGGATTTAATGAGTAGCTTTTGATTTTAATGGAAGTGTGTGTGTTCACCTGGCTAAAACAGGATCTGACAGTAGGTCTGAACCTGAGGGGCAGAGGGACTCTGATGATATCTCCCCCCTCAGGATACCGCACACACATTTACATTCTGTTGCTGTGGGGGTTTAAGATCACTTTAATAACGCTGTTCTAGATCACTCTCCCTGTCTCGCTCTCTCTCTCTTCCTGTCTCGCTCTCTCTCTCTCTCTCCCTGTCTCTCTCTCTCTCTCTCTCTCTCCCTGTCTCTCTTGCTCTCTCTCTCTCTCTCTCCCTGTCTCTCTCTCTCCCTGTCTCTCTCTCTCTCCCTGTCTCTCTTTCCCTGTCTCTCTCTCTCTCTCTATCTCCCTGTCTCTCTCTCTCTCTCCCTGTCTCTCTCTCTCTCCCTGTCTCTCTCTCTCCTTTTCTCTCTTTCTCTCTCTCTCTCTCTCTCTCCCTGTCTCTCTCTCCCTCTCCCTCTCTCTCTCTCTCTCTCTCTCTCTCTCTCTCTCTCTCTTGTCTCTGTCGCTCTCTCTCTCTCTGTCTCATGTATTCCTTTGTGCTAGGATGGAACATGCAATCTGTTCTCTGCCTGCATGGTGTACCAGTTTCTGTCCTGTCCTCTCTCTCACACACTACTGTCATTCTGCCTTCTGTGTTAAAAACACACGACATCATAATGATATCTAATAATAATATTAATGACCTCTGACATCATAATGACATCGAATAATAATGATCTCTGACATCATAATGACATCTAATTATAATAATAATGACCTCTGACATCATAATGACATCTAATTATAATAATAATGACCTCTGACATCATAAAGACATCTAATAATAATAATAATAATGACCTCTAATTATAATAATAATGACCTCTGACATCATGACATCTAATAATAATAATAATGACCTCTGACATCATAATGACATCTAATTATAATAATAATAATAATAATGACCTCTGACATCATAATGACATCGAATAATAATAATGACCTCTGACATCATAATGACATCTAATTATAATAATAATAATAATAATGACCTCTGACATCATAATGACATCTAATAATAATAATAATGACCTCTGACATCATAATGACATCTAATAATAATAATAATGACCTGACATCATAATGACATCTAATAATAATAATAATGACCTCTGACATCATAATGACATCTAATTATAATAATAATAATAATAATGATCTCTGACATCATAATGACATCTATTAATAATAATAATAATGACCTCTGACATCATAATGACATCTAATAATAATTATAATAATAATGACCTCTGACATCATAATGACATCTAATAATAATAATAATAATGACCTCTGACATAATAATGACATCTAATAATAATAATAATGACCTCTGACATCATAATGACATCTAATTATAATAATAATGAGCTCTGACATCTAATGACATCTAATAATAATAATAATAATAATAATGACCTCTGACATCATAATGGCATCTAATAATAATTATAATAATAATGACCTCTGACATCATAATGACATCTAATTATAATAATAATAATAATAATAATAATGACATCTGACATCATAATGACATCTAATAATAATTATAATAATGACCTCTGACATCATAATGACATCTAATAATAATAATAATGACCTCTGGCTACATCTCAGAAAGTTTTAAACTGTCAAGAGGAGCAAAACAAGGTTGTCCATTATCAGCATATCTTTTTATTATGGCCATCGAAATCTTAGCTATTAAAATTAGATCCAACAATAATATTAAGGGATTAGAAATCCAGGGCTTAAAAACATTGTACGCTGATTTATGTTTTCTTTTAAAACCACAATTAGAATCCCTCCACAGACTCATTGAGGATCTAGATACTTTTTCTAACCTCTCTGGATTAAAACCAAATTATGATCAACGTACTATATTACGTATTGGAGCAATAAAAAATACAACTTTTACATTACCATGTAGTTTACCAGTAAAATGGTCTGACGGAGATGTGGACATACCCAGTATACAAATCCCAAAAGAAAGAAATTACCTCACTCCAATACATTTTAATAGAAAGTTAGCAAAAACAGATAAGATCTTGCTACCATGGAAAGGAAAATACCTCTCTATTTGTGGAATAATCACCCTGATTAACTCTTTAGTCATATCCCAGTTTACCTATTTGCTTATGGTCTTGCCTACACCTAGTGTCCTGCTTTTTAAATTGTATGAGCAAAAAATATTCAATATTATTTGGAATGGCAAGCCAGACAAAATTTAAAAGACCTATTTATATAATGAATATGTAATGCTTTCGTTAGAAGAAGTATGGGAGTCAGGCGCAGGACACAGGGATGAGTGCAAACAAAAATGTGTTCACTCAAAATCATTATAAAACTTCTCCCACAGCAAAATACAGGGTTGGGAGAAACTCCTCCAACAACCACAAAACATGAACAATCACGGACAAGACAAACAGGGAAGCCAGAGGGTTAAATAATGAACATAATCAGGGAATCATAAATAGGTGTGTATAATTAAGACAAAAGCAAACGAAAAGGGAAACATAGATCGGTGGTAACTAGTAAGCCAGTGACGTCGACCGCCGAACGCCACCCGAACAAGGAGAGGGGCCGACTTCGGTGGAAGTCGTGACAGAATATCAATTCAGAGGGCAGAAATTATTAAATATTAAAGCTTTAGACCTCTCACTAAAGGCATCAGTCATACAAAAGTTATATTTAAATCTGAACTGGTTCTCTAGCAAATTAGTAAGAATATCTCACCCCATGTTCAAGAATGGCCTTTTTCCCTTTATTCAGATTACAACCTCTCACCTTCGGTTATTTAAAAACGAAGTAATCTCCAAAATATCATTATTTTTTTAACAAGCCATAGAAAGTTGGTTTTTAATTTTTGTTTAATCCACCAGAAAAGACAACAAATAAAACAACAAATAATGTGGTTAAACTCAAATATACTAATTGATTCAAAAACACATTTTTCGATAAAATGTTTAAAAAATGTATAATCTTTATAAATTAAATGATAAATAGGACAGGTGGAGTTATGTCACACATGTCATGTAGTTAACACAGACATGGACATGTCTGCTGTACCTAAAATTACAACCAACTAATTGCAGCATTACCACAAAAATGGAAGAGGCAAGTGGAAGGGGGAAAAAGTAAGGAACTTGCCTGTCGGCCCTGTATTAAAGACCAAAAGTGGTTAAAGAAAATTGTGATAAATACAAATGTATACCAGTTTCATTTAAGGACCAAAAAATGTACGGCTGTGCCATATAGATGGCAAAATAGTTGGGAAGAGATTTTCGATGTACCGATGCCATGGCAAATGGTTTATTATCTAGGTCATATTAAACAGCATATTAACACTCTGAATAGGATACATGTCATATTAACACTCTGAATAGGATACATGTCATATTAAACAGCATATTAACACTCTGAATAGGATACATGTCATATTAAACAGCATATTAACACTCTGAATAGGATACATGTCATATTAAACACCATATTAACACTCTGAAAAGACAACATGTCATATTAAACAGCATATTAACACTCTGAATAGGATACATGTCATATTAACACTCTGAATAGGTTACATGTCATGTTAAAACTCTGAATAGGTTACATGTCATATTAACACTCTGAATAGGATACATGTCATATTAACACTCTGAATAGGATACATGTCATATTAACACTATGAATAGGATACATGTCATATTAACACTCTGAATAGGATACATGTCATATTAACACTCTGAATAGGATACATGTCATATTAAACACTCTGAATAGGATACATGTCATATTAAACACCATATTAACACTCTGAATAGACTACATGTCATATTAAACAGCATATTAACACTCTGAATAGACTACATGTCATATTAAACAGCATATTAACACTCTGAATAGGATACATGTCATATTAAACAGCATATTAACACTCTGAATAGGATACATGTCATATTAAACAGCATATAGCCTAACTTCCAAGATGGCGTGGCAGTGGGATGTCTGTTCTGATTGTCTTGTCCCATCCCTTGTATATATATAGTTTTTATTTCGTATATATTATTTATATCTTTAATCTAATTTTCCATCTACGGACTGAATATACTCTCCTGCAACCCGCCTCACCCAATGTGGTACGGATCTGCTATTTTTACACTTTAGAACCGGAACCCCCATCAGAAGCTAGCCAGCTAACTAGCTACTAGCTAGTAGTCATTTAGCCATTGCTAGCGGTCATCACCGTTAACTCGGACATCTGCCAGTCTCAGCCCGGTCAATTCCTGCCAGCCTGCACAGCGCGATATCAACCCAGAGCATATCGGACTGCTTTTTCCACAATCTCAGAATTCCTACCGCAAGCTCTGAACCTTTACTCTGGATCATCGCAGCTAGCTAGCTGCTATCCAAGTGGTTACTCCTGTCTAACGTCTCTGTCCCGAAGCAAGCACCAGTTATCCAGGAGCTAGCCTCGAACTAGGCTCATCTCCTGGCTAGCCGAAGAGATCCATCAAGCAATTCCTGGGCTTCAATTACCTCTTTTGCCAATTGGACTGGATCCTTTGCTGCCGACATGGAGCCCCGCCGATCCATCACAACTGGTCTGCCGACGTAACCGTCCGAGGGGGTTTCAACAGGCTCTCCCATTGCGACGTCCCCCTGAAGCCCATCTGCTAGCCTGCTGCTAGCCCCGGCCTGCTAGCTGTCTGAATCGCCGTGCCTCCAGCTCGCCTAGCTACTCACTGGACCCTATGATCACTCGACTACACATGCCTCTCCCTAATGTCAATATGCCTTGTCTATTGCTGTTTTGGTTAGTAATGTTTGTCTTATTTCACTGTAGACCCTCCAGCCCTGCTCAATATGCCTTAGCTAGCCCTTATGTTCCAACTCCCACACATGCGGTGACCGCACCTGGCTTAAATGGTGCCTCTAGAGACAAAACATCTCTCATCGTCACGCAATGCCTAGGCTTACCTCCACTGTATTCACATCCTACCATACCCTTGTCTGTACATTATGCCTTGAATCTATTCTTCCGCACCCAGAAACCTGCTCCTTTTACTCTCCGTTCCGAACGCACTAGACGACCAGTTCTTTTAGCCTTTAACCATACTCTTATCCTACTCCTCCTTTGTTCCTCTGGTGATGTAGAGGTGAATCCAGGCTCTGCAGCCCCCAAAATCACTCCCATTCCCCAGGCGCTCTCATTTGTTGACTTCTGTAACCATAAAAGCGTTGGTTTCATGCATGTTAACATCAGAAGCCTCCTCCCTAAGTTTGATTTATTCAGTGCTTTAGCACACTCCGCCAACCCAGATGTCCTAGTCATGTCTGAATCTTGGCATTTTTTTTTAACCTTTATTTAACTAGGCAAGTCAGTGAAGAACGAATTCTTATTTTTAATGACAGCCTAGGAACAGTGGGTTAACTGCCTTTTTCAGGGGAAGAACAACAGATTAGTACTTTGTCAGCTGGGGGATTTGAACTTGCAACCTTTCAGTTACTAGCCCAATGCTCTAACCACTAGGCTACCCTGCCGGCATAGGAAGGCCATCAGCAATCCTGAAATTTCCATCCCTAGCTATAACAATATCAGACAAGATAGAACTGCCAAAGGGGGCGGAGTTGCAATCTACTGCAGAGATAGCCTGCAGAGTTCTGTCATACTATCCAGGTCTATGCCCAAACAATTCGATCTTCTACTTTTAAAAATCCACCTTTGCAGAAACAAGTCTCTCACCGTTGCCGCTTGTTATAGACTACCTTCTGCCCCCAACTGTGCCCTGGACACCATATGTGAAATGATTGCCCCCCCATCTATCTTCAGAGTTCGTACTGTTAGGTGACCTAAACTGGGACATACTTAACACCCCGGCTCACACAAATTATCAAGGAACCTACCAGGTACAACCCTAAATCCGTAACCATGGGCACCCTCTTAGATATCATCCTGACCAACTTGCCCTCCAAATACACCTCTGCTATCTCAGCAATCACTGCCTCATTGCCTGCGGGCGTAATGGGTCTGCGGTCAAATGACCACCCCTCATCACTGTCAAACGCTCCCTAAAACACTTCAATCGATCTGGCCCGGGTATCCTGGAAGGATATTGACCTCATCCTGTCAGTGGAGGATGCCTGGTTGCTTTTCAAAAGTGCTTTCCTCTCCATCTTAAATAAGCACGCCCCAAAAATGTAGAACTAGGAACAGATATAGCCCTTGGTTCACCCCAGACTTAACTGCCCTTGAACAGCACAAAAACCTCCAGTGGCATTCTGCATTAGCATCGAATAGCCCCCGCGATATGCACATTTTCAGGGAAGTCAGGAACCAATATACTCAGTCAGTTAGGAAAGCTAAGGCAATTTTTTTTCAAACAGAAATTTGCTTCCTGTAGCACTAATTCCAAAAGGTTTTGGGACACTGTATAGTCCATGGAGAATAAGAGCTCATCCTCCCAGTCGCCCACTGCACTGAGGATAGGAAACACTGTCACCACCGATAAATCCACTATAATTGATCATTTCAATAAGCAATTTTCCACGGCTGGCCATGCTTTCCACCTGGCTTCCCCTACCCCGGCCAACATCGCAGCACCCCGTGCGGCAACTTGCCCAAACCCCCCGCTTCTTCTTCACCCAAATCCAGACAGCTGATGTTCTGAACGAACTGCAAAATCTGAATCCCTACAAATCAGCTGGGCTAGACAATCTGGACCCTCTCTTTCTAAAATGATCCTCCGAAATGTTTGCAACCCCTACTACTAGCCTATTCAACCTCTCTTTTGTATCATCTGAGATCCCCAAAGATTGGAAAGCTGCCGCGGTCATCCCCCTCTTGAAAGGGGAGACACTCTAGACCCAAACTGTTATAGACCTATATCCATCCTGCCCTGCCTTTCTAAAATCCAAGTTAACAAACAGATCCCCGACCATTTAGAATCCCACTGTACCTTCTCCGTTATGCAATCTGTTTTCTGAGCTGGTCATTGGTGCACCTCAGCCACACTCAAGGTCCTAAATGATATCATAACCGCCATCAATAAAAGACAGTACTGTGCAGTCGTCTGCATCAACCTGGCCAAGGCTTTCGACTTTGTCATACACCGTATTCTTATCAGGAGACTCAATATCCTTGGTTTCTCAAATGATTGCCTCACCTGGTTCACCAACTACTTCTCAGATGGAGTTCAGTGTGTCAAATCGGAGGGGCTGTTGTCCGGACCTCAGGCAGTCTCTATGGGGGTGCCACAGGGTTCAATTCTCAGCCAGACTCTTTTCTCTGTATATATCAATAATGTCGCTCTTGCTGCTGGTGATTCTCTGATCCACCTCTACGCAGACGACACCATTCTGTATACCTCTGGCCCTTCTTTGGATACTGTGTTAACAAACCTCCAAACGAGCATCAACGCCATACAACACTCCTTCCGTGGCCTCCAACTGCTCTTAAATGCTAGTAAAACTAAGTGCATGCTCTTCAACCGATTGCTGCCCGCACCCTCCCACCCGACTAGCATCGCTACTCTGGACAGTTCTGAATTAGAATATGTGGACTACTACAAATATCTAGGTGTCTGGTTAGACTGTAAACTCTCCTTCCAGCCTCACATAAAACATCTCCAATCCAAAATTAAATCTAGAATTGGCTTCCTATTTTGCAACAAAGCCTCCTTCACTCATGCTGCCAAACATACCCTCGTAAAACTGACTATCCTACCGTTCCTTGACTTCGGCGATGTCATTTACAAAATAGCCCCCAACACTCTACTCAGCAAACTGGATGCAGTCTATCACAGTTCCATCTGTTTTGTCACCAAAGCCCCATACACTACCCACCACTGCGACCTATATGCTCTAGTCGGCTGGCCCTCACTACATATCCGTTGCCATGCCCACTGGCTCCAGGTCATCTATAAGTCTTTGCTAGGTAAAGCCCCACCTTATCTCAGCTCACTCGTCACCATAGCAACACCCACCCGTAACACGCGCTTCCAGCAGGTATATCTCACTGGTCATCCCCAACGCCAACACTTCCTTTGGCTGCCTTTCCTTACAGTTCTCTGCTGCCAATGACTGGAACGAATTGCAGAAATCTCTGAATCTCTGAATCTCCCTCTCTAACTTTAAGCATCAGCTGTCAGAGCAGCTCACCGATCACTGTACCTGTACACAGCCAATCTGTAAATAGCCCACCCAACTACCTCATCCCCATTTTATTACTTACCCTCTTGCTCTTTTGCACCCCACTATCTCTACTTGCACATCATCATCTTTCTTTGATCTTTTATTTCAGCTCATGAAACCAACATTATGTTTTTGTTTTTGTCTCTAGTATTAATGATAAATTGTTATTATTTTCGCGTCTATAGACTATTTATTGCCTACCTCCCTACTTTTCTACATTTGCACACATTGTACATAGATTTACATTTTACATAGATATTTTTATTTTCCTTTGTGTTATTGACTGTATGTTTGTTTATGTGTAACTCTGTGTCGTTGTATGTGTCGAACTGCTTTGCTTTATCTTGGCCAGGTCGCAGTTGTAAATGAAAACTTTTTGTCAACTGGCCTACCTGGTTAAAGAAAGGTGAAATAAATAAAAAATAAACACTCTGAATAGGCTACATGTCATATTAAACAGCATATTAACACTCTGAATAGGATACATGGCATATTAAACAGCATATTAACACTCTGAATAGGATTCATTTCATATTAAACACTCTGAATAGGCTACATGTCATATTAAACAGCATATTAACACTCTGAATAGGATTCATTTCATATTAAACACTCTGAATAGGATACATGTCATATTAAACAGCATATTAACACTCTAAATAGGTCAGGAGACAGACAGGGAGTCTAAGAAGGAACTAAATGAATTATTTAGGCTATATTATTTCAGTTGTTTCAAGGCTGTAGTCTACAAAGAAATACATTGTGAAGCATTAGGGAGTGAGACACAATAGGCTGGTAGGGACATAAAGCTCTCAGCATTTAAACAACATTTTAGTTGGATTAAATCATTATAGTCTATACGTTGTGCATATAGGCTGTGACTTACATAGAATTAAATACAAATTAAATGAAAAATCCCTTATTAGTGGTTTTTAATTCAATTTTAGAAAAACATTTTAGAAACAGGAGTTTGGCCTGTCTGGGGCTTCAGACTCATGTGATGGTACCTGGAGAGACGACCAGTCTGGGGCTTCAGACTCATGTGATGGTACCTGGAGAGACGGCCAGTCTGGGGCTTCAGGCTCATGTGATGGTACCTGGAGAGACGGCCAGTCTGGGGCTTCAGGCTCATGTGATGGTCCTGGAGAGACGGCCAGTCTGGGGCTTCAGGCTCATGTGATGGTACCTGGAGAGACGGCCAGTCTGGGGCTTCAGGCTCATGTGATGGTACCTGGAGAGACGTCCAGTGTCTTCAGACTCATGTGATGGTACCTGGAGAGATGGCCAGTGTCTTCAGGCTCATGTGATGGTACCTGGAGAGACGGCCAGTGTCTTCAGACTCATGTGATGGTACCTGGAGAGCTGGCCAGCAACAGAGAATATCCTCTCCTCACTTACAGAGCCTCTGGGGATGATAAACACCCTTCAGGCCACTCGATCCATGCTGGGGCGGACATGCTCTGAGCTTGTGAAGTGAGTTCTACCGGAGTGAAGTTGGAGCGGGCCAGAAGGCCGATGCTCCAGTCTTTGGGAATCTCGTTCCGCGCTTCAGTCAAATTGGGATCTCTCCTCTCCAGTCAAATTGGGATCTCTCCTCTCCAGTCAAATTGGGATCTCTCCTCTCCAGTCAAATTGGGATCTCTCCTCTCCAGCCAAATTGGGATCTCTCCTCTCCAGTCAAATTGGGAACTCTCCAAAACCAGCTCCACTCCGCTCACATACTCTGCTGTCAGCCTCCTTTGTCTCCTTGACCCTTCATCAGAGGAACTACAGAGTCAGGACCTCATGACCCTTCCCCAGATGAACCACAGAGTCAGGACCTCATGGTCCTTCCCCAGATGAACTACAGAGTCAGGACCTCATGACCCTTCCCCAGATGAACTACAGAGTCAGGACCTCATGACCCAGATGAACTACAGAGTCAGGACCTCAGTTTAATGATCATGACTCTGTATAATACTTTTTTATAGCCGTGAATTACCTTCAAGGTTGTCTATACCTGGTGGTAATACAGTCTGCTACCATTCTCTATAGTTTACCATCTAGGTTGTCTATACCTGGTGGTAATACAGTCTGCTACCATTCTCCAATAGTTTACCATCTAGGTTGTCTATACCTGGTGGTAATACAGTCTGCTACCATTCTCCATAGTTTACCATCTAGGTTGTCTATATGGTAATACAGTCTGCTACCATTCTCCATAGTTTACCATCTAGGTTGTCTATACCTGGTGGCTTATCATTATTGATAGATGAGAATAGTTGTACATCTCTCCCTCACTCTCTCTCACCGTCTCCCTCACCGTCTCCCTCAGTGTCTCCCTCACCATCTCCCTCACCGTCTCCCTCAGTGTCTCCCTCAGTGTTTCCCTCACCGTCTCCCTCAGTGACTCCCTCACCGTCTCCCTCACCGTCTCCCTCACCGTCTCCCTCAGTGTCTCCATCACCGTCTCCCTCACCGTCTCCCTCACCGTCTCCCTCACCGTCTCCCTCAGTGTCTCCCTCACCGTCTCCCTCACCGTCTCCCTCAGTGTCTCCCTCAGTGTCTCCCAATCTCATTCAAGTCACTTTGCATTGACATAGTCTGTAGAATGTTTTGTGCGGGTACTAGGTAGCATCGCTGATCTCCACACATACACGTTTGATATTACTATCCTTGTAGGAACAGATAATTGATTTCCATTCAAAATCCTTTTTTCCTTTATCCCTAACTCTAAACCTAATCCTAACCTTTAACCCTAACTCTAAACCTAACCTCTAATCCTAACCTTTACCCCCTAACTCTAACTGTAAACCTAACCCCTAACCCTAATTGTAACCTTTAACCCTAAACCTAACCCCTAAGCTTAACCTCTCTGGGCTAGGCGGGACGAATTCGTCCCACCTACGTAACAGCCACTTTAAGCCTGTGGCGCGATTTTCAAAACCTTAAAAATCCTATTACTTAAATTTCTCAAACATATGACTATTTTACAGCTATTTAAAGACAAGACTCTCGTTAATCTAACCACACTGTCCGATTTCAAAAAGGCTTTACAACGAAAGCAAAACATTAGATTATGTCAGCAGAGTACCAAGCCAGAAATAATCAGACACCCATTTTTCAAGCCAGCATATAATGTCACCAAAACCCAGAAGACAGCTAAATGCAGCACTCACCTTTGATGATCTTCATCAGATGACAACCCTAGGACATTATGTTATACAATACATGCATGTTTTGTTCAATCAAGTTCATATTTATATCAAAAACCAGCTTTTTACATTAGCATGTGACGTTCAGAACTAGCATACCCCCGCAAACTTCCGGGGAATTCGCTAATATTTTACTAAATTACTCACGATAAACGTTCACAAAAAGCATAACAATTATTTTAAGAATTATAGATACAGACCTCCTCTATGCACTCGATATGTCCGATTTTAAAATAGCTTTTTGGTGAAAGCACATTTTGCAATATTCTAAGTACATAGCCCAGGCATCACGGGCTAGCTATTTAGACACCCGGCAAGTTTAGCACTCACCATAATCATATTTACTATTATAAAAGTTTGATTACCTTTTGTTGTCTTCGTCAGAATGCACTCCCAGGACTGCTACTTCAATAACAAATGTTGGTTTGGTCCAAAATAATCCATCGTTATATCCAAACAGCGGCGTTTTGTTCGTGCATTCAAGACACTATCCTAAAGGGTAAATAAGGGTGGCGAGCATGGCGCAATTCGTGACAAAAAAATTCTAAATATTCCATTACCGTACTTCGAGGCATTTCAACCGCTGTTTAAAATCAATTTTTACGCCATTTTTCTCGTAGAAAAGCGATAATATTCCGACAGGGAATCTCCTTTTCGGCAAACAGAGGAAAAAATCACAAAGGCGGGGGCGGTCGGGTCACGCGCCTAAGCCCAGTGTCCCTTGATCGACCACTTGAGCAAGGCGATAATGTGTTTCAGCCTGGGGCTGGGATGACGACATTTTGTTTTTTCCCAGGCTCTGAGCGCCTATGTACGACGTGGTAAGTGTCACGTTAGAGCAGAGATCCTTAGTAAAAGATAGAGATGGAAAAGAAGTTCAAGAAATGGTCAGACAGGCCACTTCCTGTAAAGGAATCTCTCAGGTTTTGACCTGCCATTTGAGTTCTGTTATACTCACAGACACCATTCAAACAGTTTTAGAAACTTTACTGTGTTTTCTATCCATATGTAATAAGTATATGCATATTCTAGTTACTGGGTAGGAGTGGTAACCAGATTAAATCGGGTATGTTTTTTTATCCAGCCGTGTCAATACTGCCCCCTAGCCCTAACAGGATAAAATAGCCTTTGTCCTTGTGGGGACGTGAGAAATGTCACCACGAGGGACAATTTTCAATGTTTTACTCTCCTTGTGGGGACTTTTGGGGATTTCAGGTACCCAGAAGGATAGTAATACACACACACACACACACACACACACACTGCCCCAATCTCATCTGTTAGGATTACTATATTCTGGCTGATGTCCACACCATGACCAACGTAATAGTCTGAAATGTAGGTTTCAGTAGGCCATCGTCCCCTCCCCCCACACACACACACACAAAAACTCTCTCACACACACACACACACACGCACCCTCTCACACACACACGCACCCTCTCACACACACATGCACCCTCTCTTACATACACACACCCTCTCACACACACATCCTCTCACACACACACACACTCTCTCTCACACACACTCTCTCTCTCACACACACTCTCTCTCACACACTCTCTCTCTCTCACACACACTCTCTCTCTCACACACTCTCTCTCTCACACACACACTCTCTCTCACACACTCTCTCTCTCACACACACTCACTCTCTCACACACTCTCTCTCTCTCACACACACTCTCTCTCTCACACACACATCCTCTCACACACACACACACACACACACACACACACACACACACACACACACACACTCTCTCTCTCACACTCTCTCTCTCACACACACACACTCTCTCTCTCACACTCTCTCTCTCACACACACAGACACTCTCTCTCTCACACACTCTCTCTCTCACACACACTCTCTCTCTCACACACACACTCTCTCTCACACACACTCTCTCTCTAACACACACTCTCTCTCTCACACACTCTCTCACATACAATCCCTCCATCCCAGCACCAGCAATCTGGATTGGGGAAAGAGATGAGAGATTAGGGCCAGCGGTGGGATTATATGCTCCTCTGATGCCTCGCCCCTAACCTAAATCACAACCATCTCCCCACTGGGCTAACACTGGTTGATTCAACGTTGTTGCCAACGTAATTTCAATGAAATGACGGTTAAACCAACGTGGAATATACATCGAATCGACTTATTATTTGCCCGGTGAGTCTATCTCTATCGTTGACATCTACCTTCTCCCTGTGTGAGTGTGTCTTTATTGTTCATGCTATATAACCCAACGGATAGACTCAGACGCACATTATTGGTCAGATTATCCAGGAGGTGTTAAAGCTGGGCTAGATGGAGAGTCTCCACACCTAAAGAACCTCAAATTAGACCTTCAAGCCTAACAACTTCCCTGGCAGGGATAGAATGCATTTAGTTTTACTGGTATTTAAGAGCAGTTGGAGGCCACGGAAGGAGAGTTGTGTGGCATTAAATCTCGTCTGGAGGTTTTGTTAACACAGTGTCCAAAGAATGGCCAGAGGTATACAGAATGGTGTCGTCTGCGTAGAGGTGGATCAGAGAATCACCAGCAGCGAGAGCGACATCATTGATGTATACAGAGAAGAGAGTCGGCCCGAGAATTGAACCCTGCGGTACCCCCATAGAGACTGCCAGAGGTCCGGACAACAGGCCCTCCGATTTGAAACACTGAACTCTATCTGAGAAGTAGTTGGTGAACCAGGCGAGGCAATCATTTGAGAAACCAAGGCTGTTGAGTCTGCCGATAAGAATGCGGTGATTGACAAGAGTCGAAAGCCTTGGCCAGGTCGATGAATACAGCTGCACAGTATTGTCTTTTATCGATGGCGGTTATGATATCGTTTAGGACCTTGAACGTGGCTGAGGTGTACCCATGACCAGCTCGGAAACCAGATGCCACCAGAAGCCATCTGATGCTCTGATAGGCTACTACCAGGCCCTCCACAAAACCAGGAAGTAATATAAGACTTTTTTCTTTACCACTTGGTGGACATTGCTACAGTAAATGCTTTCATTCTCCACAAGCAAAAGGTCAAATCCATCTCTCCAATTTGGCCTTCTGAGAGCAGCTGGTGTTAGAAATGGCTGAATTTGGGGCCCCAAAGCAACCTCACAACCATACCCCCCCCCATTCAAGGTGAGCACCACTATCCAACACACATGCCAAAAGACAAAAGGAAGAACTGCAAGCATTGCAGAAAATACAGGGGAAAAATAATAGTGAAATGCCAGCCCATCTGACCGAAATGCCAGTTCGCTTTTTGTTTCAAAGACTATCACGACATGCGCTAGCTATGGGGAAAGTGAAACCTAATCATCTATACCTGGGATGTAAAAGGAACCTCAACGCCATTTTGTAAATAGTTCAGCTTATTTCTATTGTTGCACCTTTTTTAGTGAAAGACATGTGTAAACCACGTTTGTGTTCGATAAGACATTTTTATATAATTTTTTTTAAATGTATATCTGTTGCTTTTATATTGTTTTTGTAAACTGTTTATTTGTATGTGGGACCAATACATTGGATATGCCTAGACTATTCGTTCAGGCACTTTAGAGAGGTTGAAAAAACACTTGGATAATCCCCTGTATGTCTCCCGACACCACCACAATGTTTGAGAGAGGTTGGTGTTGTGGAAATGTATTTTTTATAGTGAACAATAACTTTTTAGGTACATCCAGCGTCCAAAAACAGTGCAATTACCACATTTGGACACTTTGGAGAGGTTGAAAGGACACTTGAATGTACCCTGGATACCCCATAACACCACCACAATGTTTGGAGTGAGGTTGATATGGTAGAAATTGTGTTTTTATACTGAACAAATAGCATTTAAGGATTGGAAAAATGTAATATCACTGGAATGATCTAAGTTACAGACATATGTCACTTTGGAGAGGTTTAGGGACATTTGGAAACATCCCGTGACCACACCTGACAACACTTCCTCAAACATCTGCCCATTTTCTAGTTGTTAGCTCTATCAATCACTTTTCTTTTCCTGATGTTGTTCACATGGTGTGGAAGCCATCTGATGTGTTTCCAGCTCTTGGAATTAATAATTCAATTATAGCTTATCAATGAAAGATGATTTTCAAAAAATAAAATTATAAAAAACAAACGGTTATTTTGTGCGTGCTTGATCTTGTGTATTCTGAACTATGTAACTCCTATCTGTCTACTCCATTTCCTCATCATCTCCCAGATGTCTTCTTTCCAAATATAACATGTTTTTTTTTATGTCAGAATCATGTAATTACACATGAAAAGCAGTTACTTTTGGGCATATCTATTTAGGCGGAAATCTACATTTTGCCATTACATTTAAGAGGATTTATCCAATGAGAACTGTGTCCCTGACTGACTGGTTGGAAGTTATCCCTAGATTCTGGAAGGAAGTTTCCCTGGCCTAGATAATTATCTAATATCAATTTAGACTTTTATCGTCCTCATGGTTTAGGTTAGGATTGTACTAAGGGAAACTGATCAGTGGTGTCAGAGGAGATGGGGTTAGGATCGAGACTTTCTAACCCAGAAGACCAGAGGCTTACTGACGTGATCCCAAGATGGAGGGTCAGTAGAATTAGAATGGATTAGAATCCTAGATAGAATTAGAATCCTTGATAGAAATATAATTAGAATGAATTAGAATCATTGATAGAAAAGTAATTAGAATCATTGATAGAAAAATAATTTGAATAAATTAGAATCATTGATAGAAAAATAATTCAAATAAATTAGACGCCTTAATAGAAATATAATTGTAATTCTATGGGTGGGCAGAGTCCTTTGGGTGATGATGTCACAGCTGGTTTCTTTTCAATCTGGGGACTTCAACCTCCTGGATAGAGAGATTGGTTGGGTTCTGGGACTTCAACCTCCTGGATAGAGAGATTGGTTGGGTTCTGGGACTTCAACCACCTGGATAGAGAGATTGGTTGGGTTCAACCTCCTGGATATAGAGATTTGTTGGGTTCGGGGACTTCAACCTCCTGGATAGAGAGATTGGTTGGGTTCGGGGACTTCAACCTCCTGGATAGAGAGATTGGTTGGGTTCGGGGACTTCAACCTTAAGGATAGAGAGATTGTTTGGGTTCGTGGACTTCAACCTCCTGGATAGAAAGATTGGTTGGGTTCAGGGACTTCAACCTCCTGGATAGAGAGATTGGTTGGGTTCCGGGACTTCAACCTCCTGGATAGAGAGATTGGTTGGGTTTAGGGACTTCAACCTCCTGGATAGAGAGATTGGTTGGGTTCAACCTCCTGGATAGAGAGATTGGTTGGGTTCGGGGACTTCAATCTCCTGGATAGAGAGATTGGTTGGGTTCGGGGACTTCAATCTCCTGGATAGAGAGATTGGTTGGGTTTAGGGACTTCAACCTCCTGGATAGAGAGATTGGTTGGGTTCTACCTCCTGGATAGATAGATTGGTTGTGTTTGGGGACTTCAATCTCCTGGATAGAGAGATTGGTTGGGTTCAACCTCCTGGATAGAGAGATTGGTTGTGTTTGGGGACTTCAACCTCCTGGATAGAGAGATTGGTTGGGTTAGTGGACTTCAATCTCCTGGATAGAGAGATTGGTTGGGTTCGGGGACTTCAATCTCCTGGATAGAGAGATTGGTTGGGTTCAACCTCCTGGATAGAGAGATTGGTTGGGTTCGGGGACTTCAACCTCCTGGATAGAGAGATTGGTTGGGTTCAGGGACTTCAACCTCCTGGATAGAGAGATTGGTTGGGTTCGGGGACTTTAACCTCCTGGATAGATAGATTGGTTGTGTTTGGGGACTTCAATCTCCTGGATAGAGAGATTGGTTGGGTTCAACCTCCTGGATAGAGAGATTGGTTGTGTTTGGGGACTTCAACCTCCTGGATAGAGAGATTGGTTGGGTTCGGGGACTTCAACCTCCTGGATAGAGAGATTGGTTGGGTTCGGGGACTTTAACCTCCTGGATAGATAGATTGGTTGTGTTTGGGGACTTCAATCTCCTGGATAGAGAGATTGGTTGGGTTCAACCTCCTGGATAGAGAGATTGGTTGTGTTTGGGGACTTCAACCTCCTGGATAGAGAGATTGGTTGGGTTCGGGGACTTCAACCTCCTGGATAGAGAGATTGGTTGGGTTCGGGGACTTCAACCTCCTGGATAGAGAGATTGGTTGGGTTCAACCTCCTGGATAGAGAGATTGGTTGGGTTCGGGGACTTCAACCTCCTGGATAGAGAGATTGGTTGGGTTCAGGGACTTCAACCTCCTGGATAGAGAGATTGGTTGGGTTCGGGGACTTTAACCTCCTGGATAGAGAGATTGGTTGGGTTCGGCTCATTATCACTGTCTCAGTGTGGAAAACGTATCCTACAGAAATGAAATGACTCTCTTGCTGTATGTCAGTTTTATGAGGTGCATTTCAATCAGAAACACTGTCTGTTTTAAAGGAGTTGATTTGACACTGCAATGTTTGTTCTTTATTGGTAGATGTGTTGATTGACAATGTAATGTTTGTCTCCGATAGGTGGATGCCGTCATGCCATTTGGGTGCCTTGCCCTGCGAGATGGGCGGAACTTAGACGACATCTCTGATGTCACCGACAAATACGAGATTGGACAGGTCCTCAAAGCGTAAGCACCATGTTATGCTATAGACACCGTGCACATTAGTAGAGGGTTGGCCACGCCAGCCCCCTTTTCAAATAGGCTAAGGGGTGTCCCAAATGGTGCCCTATTGCCCTATTTTTCCTTTATTCCCTACATTTAACCAAATCCCTATGGGTCCTGTAAAGTAGTGCACTACATTTAACCAGATCCCTATGGGTCCTGTAAAGTACTGCACTACATTTAACCAGATCCCTTTGGGTCCTGTAAAGTAGTGCACTACATTTAACCAGATCCCTATGGGTCCTGTAAAGTAGTGCACTACATTTAACTAGATCCCTATGGGTCCTGTATAGTGCACTACATTTAACCAGATCCCTATGGGTCCTGTAAAGTAGTGCACTACATTTAACCAGATCCCTATGGGTCCTATATAGTGCACTACATTTAACTAGATACCTATGGGTCCTATATAGTGCACTACATTTAACTAGATCCCTATGGGTCCTGTATAGTGCACTACATTTAACCAGATCCCTATGGGCCCTGCATAGTGCACTACATTTAACCAGATCCCTATGGGTCCTGTAAAGTAGTGCACTACATTTAACCAGATCCCTATGGGTCCTGTAAAGTAGTGCACTACATTTAACCAGATCCCTATGGGTTCTGTAAAGTAGTGCACTACATTTAACCAGATCCCTGTGGGTCCTGTAAAGTAGTGCACTACATTGAATCAGATCCCTATGAGTCCTGTAAAGTAGTGCACTACATTTAACCAGATCCCTATGGGTCCTGTATAGTGCATTACTTTTAACCAGATCCCTATGGGTCCTGTAAAGTAGTGCACTACATTTAACCAGATCCCTATGGGTCCTGTATAGTGCACTACTTTTAACCAGATCCCTATGGGTCCTGTAAAGTAGTGCACTACATTTAACCAGATCCCTATGGGTCCTGTAAAGTAGTGCACTACATTTAACCAGATCCCTATGGGTCCTGTAAAGTAGTGCACTACATTTAATCAGATCCCTATGGGTCCTGTAAAGTAGTGCACTACATTTAACCAGATCCCTATGGGTCCTGTATAGTGCACTACATTTAACCAGATCCCTATGGGTCCTGTAAAGTAGCGCACTACATTTAACCAGATCCCTATGGGTCCTGTATAGTGCACTACATTTAACCAGATCCCTATGGGTCCTGTATAGTGCACTACTTTTAACCAGATCTCTATGGGTCCTGTATAGTGCACTACATTTAACCAGATCCCTATGGGTCCTGTAAAGTAGTGCACTACATTTAACCAGATCCCTATGGGTCCTGTAAAGTAGTGCACCACATTTAACCAGATCCCTATGGGTCCTATATAGTGCACTACTTTTAACCAGATCCCTATGGGTCCTGTATAGTGCACTACATTTAACCAGATCCCTATGGGTGCTGTAAAGTAGTGCACTACATTTAACCAGATCCCTATTGGTCCTGTATAGTGCACTACATTTAACCAGATCCCTATGGGTCCTGTAAAGTAGCGCACTACATTTAACCAGATCCCTATGGGTGCTGTATAGTGCACTACATTTAACCAGATCCCTATGGGTCCTGTATAGTGCACTACTTTTAACCAGATCTCTATGGGTCCTGTATAGTGCACTACATTTAACCAGATCCCTATGGGTCCTGTAAAGTAGTGCACTACATTTAACCAGATCCCTATGGGTCCTGTAAAGTAGTGCACTACATTTAACCAGATCCCTATGGGTCCTGTAAAGTAGTGCACCACATTTAACCAGATCCCTATGGGTCCTATATAGTGCACTACTTTTAACCAGATCCCTATGGGTCCTATATAGTGCACTACATTTAACCAGATCCCTATGGGTCCTGTAAAGTAGTGCACTACATTTAACCAGATCCCTATGGGTCCTGTAAAGTAGTGCACTACATTTAACCAGAGCCCTATGGGTCCTGTATAGTGCACTACAATTCAGACATAGTCTAAATGTAACTGAATTCACCTCTATACAGTATGCAGCTGTTCCTCAAACAGTGTTTAATTTAATTTCCCAGTTCCTCCTCTACCCTGCAGCTCCGGGCTCCTCCTCTGTCAATTAACCAAACGAGGTAGGACATGTTGTCATAAAGCTGTGAGAATCTGATGCCTGCTGCACTGACCAGGTTATGACCGACACACGCACCTCAGTGTGCTGCTGCCATATGGCAACAACAACATCTGGACTTGGAGCGCTATATGCCCCTGTTTTATATAACACACACACACACACGCACACGCACGCACACACACACACACACACACACACACACACACACACACACACACACACACACACACACACACACACACACACACACACACACACACACACACACACACACACACACACAAAAGAAAGGTTTCCACTTATATAGTGACTATTTCACTAACAACTATTGAAACATTTCTGAATTCTGGCGCTAAAAGCCTACAGGGAGATTTCTGAACGTTGGAGCTGTAAGAAAACAGGGAGAAGATTTCACCATATATATTTTATAAAGGGGAAACCATATGTTCATATTCATGATGACAGGTTGAGGTAAAGGGGAAACCATACATTCATTATTCATGATGTCAGGTTGAGGTAAAGAGGAAACCATACGGTCATTATTCATGATGACAGGTTGAGGTAAAGGGGAAACCATACATTCATTATTCATGATGTCAGGTTGAGGTAAAGAGGAAACCATACATTCATGATGTCAGGTTGAGGTAAAGGGGAAACCATACGTTCATATTCATGATGTCAGGTTGATGTAAAGGGGAAACCATACGTTCATATTCATGATGTCAGGTTGAGGTAAAGGGGAAACCATACATTCATTATTCATGATTCAGGTTGAGGTAAAGGGGAAACCATACATTCATTATTCATGATGTCAGGTTGAGGTAAAGGGGAAACCATACGTTCATATTCATGATGTCAGGTTGAGGTAAAGGGGAAACCATACATTCATTATTCATGATGTCAGGTTGAGGTAAAGGGGAAACCATACGGTCATTATTCATGATGTCAGGTTGGGGTAAAGAGAACCTATATTTTATTTCACCTTTATTTAACCAGGTAGGCCAGTTGAGAACAAGTTCTCATTTACAACTGTGACCTGGCCAAGATAAAGCAACGCAGTGCGACACAAACAACAACAACAGAGTTACACATGGAATAAACAAACGTACAGTCAATAACACAATAGAACATCTATATACAGTGTGTGCAAATGAGGTAAGATTAGGGAGGTACGGCAATAAATAGGCCGTAGTGGTGAAGTAATTACAATTTAGCAATTAAACAATGGAGTGATAGATGTGCAGAAGATGAATGTGCAAGTAGAGATACTGGGGTGCAAAGGAGTAAAATAAATAACAATATGGGGATGAGGTAGTTGGATGGGCTATTTACAGATGGGCTATGTACAGGTGCAATGATCTGTGAGCTGCTCTGACAGCTGGTGCTTAAAGCTAGAGAGGGAGATATGAGTCTCCAGCTTCAGAGATTTTTACAGTTCGTTCCAGTCATTGGCAGCAGAGAACGGGAAGGAAAGGCGGCCAAAGGAGGAGTTGGCTTTGGGGATGACCAGTGAGACATACCTGCTGGAGCGCGTGCTACGGGTGGATGCTCCTATGGTGACCAATGAGCTGAGATAAGGCGGGGCTTTACCTAGCAAAAACTTATAGATGACCTGGAGCCAGTGTGTTTGGCAATGAATATGAAGCGAGGGCCAGCCAGCGAGAGCATACAGGTCGCAGTGGTGGGTAGTATATGGGGCTTTGGTGACAAAACGGTTGGCACTGTGATAGACTACATCCAATTTGCTAAGTAGAGTGTTGGAGGCTATTTTTGTAAATGATGTCGCCGAAGTAAAGGATTGGTAGGATAGTCAGTTTTACGACGGTATGTTTGGCAGCATGAGTGAAGGATGCTTTGTTGCGAAATAGGAAGCCGATTCTAGATTTAATTTTGGATTGGAGATGCTTAATGTGAGTCTGGAGGGAGAGTTTACAGTCTAACCAGACACCTAGGTAATTGTAGTTGTCTACGTATTCTAAGTCAGAACCGTCCAGAGTAGTGATGCTGGACGGGCGGGCAGGTGCGGGCAGCGATCGGTTGAAGAGCGTGCATTTAGTTTTACTTGCATTTAAGAGCAGTTGGAGGCCACGGAAGGAGAGTTGTATGGCATTGAAGCTTGTCTGGAGGTTAGTTAACACAGTGTCCAAAGAAGGGCCAGAAGTATACAGAATAGTGTCGTCTGCGTAGAGGTGGATCAGAGAATCACCAGCAGCAAGAGCGACATCATTGATGTATACAGAGAAGAGAGTTGGCCCGAGATTTGAACCCTGTGGCACCCCACTAGAGACTGCCAGAGGTCTGGACAACAGGCCCTCCGATTTGACACACTGAACACTGTCTGAGAAGTAGCTGGTGAACCAGGCGAGGCAGTCATTTGAGAAACTAAGGCTGTTGAGTCTGCCGATAAGATTGTGGTGATTGACAGAGTCGAAAGCCTTGGCCAGGTCGATGAATACAGCTGCACAGTATTGTCTCTTATCGATGGCTGTTATGATATCATTTAGGACCTTGAGCGTGGCTGAGGTGCACCCATGACCAGCTCGGAAAACAGATTGCATAGTGGAGAAGGTACTGTGGGATTCGAAATGGTCGGTGATCTGTTTGTTAACTTGGCTTTCGAAGACCTTAGAAAGGCAGGGTAGGATTTATATAGGTCTGTAATAGTTTGGGTCTAGAGTGTCTCCCCCTTTGACCGCGGCAGCTTTCCAATCTTTAGGGATCTCAGACGATACGAAAGAGAAGTTGAACAGGCTAGTAATAGGGGTTGCAACAATTGCGGTGGATAATTTTAGAAAGAGAGGGTCCAGATTGTCTAGCCCTGCTGATTTGCAGGCGTCCAGATTTTGCAGTTCTTTCAGAACATCTGCTATCTGGATTTGGGTGAAGGAGAAATGGGGTAGGCTTGGGCAAGTTGCTGTGGGAGGTGCAGAGCTGTTGACCGGGGTTGGGGTAGCCAGGTGGAAAGCATGGCCAGCCGTGGAAAAATGCTTATTGAAATTCTCAATTATTGTGGATTTATCGGTGGTGACAGTGTTACCTAGCCTCAGTGCAGTGGGCAGCTGGGAGGAGGTGCTCTTATTCTCCATGGACTTTACAGTGTCCCAGAACTTTTTAGAGTTTATGCTACAGGATGCAAATTTCAGTTTGAAAAAGCTAACTTTTGCTTTCCTAACTGCCTGTGTATATTGGTTCCTAACTTCCCTTAAAAATTGCATATCGCGGCGACTATTCGATGCTATAGTCATATTCATTATTCATGATGTCAGGTTGAGGTAAAGGGGAAACCATATGTTCATATTCATTATGTCAGGTTGAGGTAAAGGGGAAACCATACATTCATATTCATGATGTCAGGTTGAGGTAAAGGGGAAACCATACATTCATTATTCATGATGTCAGGCTGAGGTAAAGGGGAAACCATACAGTCATATTCATGATGTCAGGATGAGGTAAAGGTGAAACCATACGTTCATTATTCATGATGTCAGGTTGAGGTAAAGGGGAAACCATACGGTCATTATTCATGATGTCAGGTTGAGGTAAAGGTGAAACCATACGGTCATAGTCATGATGTCAGGTTGAGGTAAAGGGGAAACCATACGGTCATATTCATGATGTCAGGTTGAGGTAAAGGAGAAACCATACGTTCATTATTCATGATGTCAGGTTGAGGTAAAGGGGAAACCATATGTTCATTATTCATGATGTCAGGTTGAGGTAAAGGGGAAACCATACGTTCATTATTCATGATGTCAGGTTGAGGTAAAAGGGAAACCATATGGTCATATTCTGTAAACCGAGGTTTAATTCGTAACATCTTATGACATTGGTATGGAAATAGCATCTGCCCCTTTCGTTCGTCTGGTTGATTTGTGGTTGTGGTTTAAGGCTGGTGTGTGCATTTTCACCTAGTCTCTCATTAACATAAGTTAGGATTTGTCCGTCAGTGTTTGGTGTAGTGTTTAGGACTGCGGTGTGTCTCAGGGATCCAGATCCTGTTATTGTGCTGGAGATAATGACTGAGGTAAACCCTGGTATTGTGCTGGAGATAATGACTGAGGTAGATCCTGGTATTGTGCTGGAGATTGTGACTGAGGTAGACCCTGGTATTGTTCTGGGGATAGTGACTGAGGTTGACCCTGGTATTGTTCTGGGGATAGTGGCTGAGGTAGATCCTGGTATTGTGCTGGAGATAATGACTGAGGTAGATCCTGGTATTGTGCTGGAGATAATGACTGAGGTAAACCCTGATTTTGTGCTGGAGATAATGACTGAGGTAGATCCTGGTATTGTGCTGGAGATAGTGACTGAGGTAGACCCTGGTATTGTGCTGGAGATAGTGACTGAGGTAGACCCTGGTATTGTGCTGGAGATGGTGACTGAGGTAGATCCTGGTATTGTGCTGGAGATAATGACTGAGGTAAACCCTGGTTTTGTGCTGGAGACAATGACTGAGGTAGATCCTGGTATTGTGCTGGAGATAGTGACTGAGGTAGACCCTGGTATTGTGCTGGAGATAGTGACTGAGGTAGACCCTGGTATTGTGCTGGAGATGGTGACTGAGGTAGACCCTGGTATTGTGCTGGAGATGGTGACTGAGGTAGATCCTGGTATTGTGCTTGAGATAATGACTGAGGTAGACCCTGGTATTGTGCTGGAGATGGTGACTGAGGTAGACCCTGGTATTGTGCTGGAGATGGTGACTGAGGTAGTCCATGGTATTGTGCTGGAGATAATGACTGAGGTAGATCCTGGTATTGTGCTGGAGATAATGACTGAGGTAGATCCTGGTATTGTGCTGGAGATAATGACTGAGGTAGTCCATGGTATTGTGCTGGAGATAGTGACTGAGGTAGATCCTGGTATTGTGCTGGAGATAATGACTGAGGTAGACCCTGGTATTGTGCTGGAGATAGTGACTGAGGTAGATCCTGGTATTGCGCTGGAGATAATGACTGAGGTAGATCCTGGTATTGTGCTTGAGATAATGACTGAGGTAGACCCTGGTATTGTGCTGGAGATAATGACTGAGGTAGACCCTGGTATTGTGCTGGAGATAGTGACTGAGGTAGACCCTGGTATTGTGCTGGAGATGGTGACTGAGGTAGACCCTGGTATTGTGCTGGAGATGGTGACTGAGGTAGATCCTGGTATTGTGCTTGAGATAATGACTGAGGTAGACCCTGGTATTGTGCTGGAGATGGTGACTGAGGTAGACCCTGGTATTGTGCTGGAGATGGTGACTGAGGTAGTCCATGGTATTGTGCTGGAGATAATGACTGAGGTAGATCCTGGTATTGTGCTGGAGATAATGACTGAGGTAGATCCTGGTATTGTGCTGGAGATAATGACTGAGGTAGTCCATGGTATTGTGCTGGAGATAGTGACTGAGGTAGATCCTGGTATTGTGCTGGAGATAATGACTGAGGTAGACCCTGGTATTGTGCTGGAGATAGTGACTGAGCTAGATCCTGGTATTGCGCTGGAGATAATGACTGAGGTAGATCCTGGTATTGTGCTTGAGATAATGACTGAGGTAGACCCTGGTATTGTGCTGGAGATAATGACTGAGGTAGATCCTGGTATTGTGCTGGAGATAGTGACTGAGGTAGACCCTGGTATTGTGCTGGAGATAATGACTGAGGTAGATCCTGGTATTGTGCTGGAGATAGTGACTGAGTTAGACCCTGGTATTGTGCTGGAGATAATGACTGAGGTAGACCCTGGTATTGTGCTGGAGATAATACCTGAGGTAGGCCCTGGTATTGTGCTGGAGATAATGACTGAGGTAGTCCATGGTATTGTGCTGGAGATAATGACTGAGGTAGACCCTGGTTTTGTGCTGAAGATCGTGACTGGTTTTGTGCTGGAGATGGTGACTGAGGTAGACCCTGGTATTGTGCTGGCGATAGTAACTGAGGTAGACCCTGGTATTGTGCTGGAGATAATGACTGAGGTCATTTAACCACTCTGTTCATTATGTAGTCTGTTAACCACTCTGTTCATTGTGTAGTCTGTTAACCACTATGTTACTTTTAAAGATGCAGTCCTCAGTCTTTCTGTCTTTCCTACAGTAAAGGCCGTTTCATTACTGGTTGTGAATTAATGCTTTTTGGCCATGCATGTTTCTCTGTGTCTGCTCTGCCCTGTCGCTCTTCGTGGCCTTGATTTGTTTTAAAGCTATTTAAAATATGTCGGTCTGCCTAATATGTCCCTAACCTTGCTGTTTTGTCCACTGGGATTGTTTTTAGGCATTAACAGAGATTGAGGAGTGCTGCTTTAAAATGCATCTGTCCTGACTATGTTCTCCTCTGCCTCCTTTCTCTTTTACTCTATCACTGTCTCTCACTCTCTCGTCTCTCTCTCAACCCCTCTCTCTTCACTCTCTACCTTCTCTCTTCTCCCTCTCGTCCCTCCCTCTCCCCGCTCCCTGTCTGCAGGAAGGAGTTCTGTGAGCTGTGTATGGCTAAAGACAGACAGACCAACAAGGTATTTGTCTGTAAGAAGTTTCTCAAGAAGGACGGTAGGAAAGTACGCAAGGCTGCCAAGAATGAAATCCTGATCCTCAAAATGTACGTGATCCCTTGATGTACAGAGCGACAGACCCGCTCTCTGTTTAAATCATTCTTTCCTCCTGTACTTTATCTGAGTATAAGTTGAAATTGTAGCAGCTAATAACAGAACATGTAATGCTATCCCTGAGGCTACTGAGGCCCACAGTGTCTGACAGTTTTTGCTTCTCAGTTTTCTACAATGATGACAAAAACGTAGTTTTCCAGGTCTTAATTTATAGGAACAAACCAGTAGTCACTGCAGGGTACTTCCATATGTTTTCAGTCACTTTCTGTGTGCACCCCATTTTTTTTCTTTTTCTTACAACAACAAAAAATTCTCCCTCCAAATTCGTGGTATCGAATTGGTAGTTACAGTCTTGTTCCATCGCTGCAACTTCCGTATGGACTCGTATGGAAAAGCGAAGGTTGAAAGCGGTGCATCCTCCGAAACACAACCCAACCAAGCCAACACTGCTTCTTGACACAATGCCGGCTTAACCCGGAAGTCAGACGTTTAACCCGGAAACCAAACACCGTATACCTGGCGATCATGTCAGCATGACTTGCGCCCGGCCCGCCACAGGAGTCACTAGAGCACGATGGAACAAGAACATCCCTGCCGGACAAACCCTCCCCTAACCCGGACGACGCTGGGAAAATTGTGCACCGCTTCATGGGTCTCCCGGTCGCGGCCGGCTGCGACAGAGCCTGGACTTGAATCAGGATCTCTAGTGGCACAGCCACTCGGCAGGCCCTGTGTGCACCCCTTTTGATTTGTACGAAACCTTTTCTACAGGTGGAAGTGGTCAAAAAGTGACTTTTTTCAAAACTTTAAGGAGATAAGAGGTGCTCAAAGTTGACCCATTTTGTTGGAGATAATGACTGATTGACCCCACAATACCATGAGACATCCATGTCTACATTACTGGAAAGTAGATAAATGGTTGAGTTTGAAATAATTTGAAAGCTTACGAACAGGGTTGTCAAACCATTTTATGATTTCTGGAATAAAAGTTCTGCGTTGCATCTGAGAATTACATTGACGTGTTGACGGACTCGGTGACTGAGTTAATCAGGAAGTGCATAGAGGATGTTGTTCCCACTGTGACTGGATTCATCAGATAGAGGATGTTGTTCCTACTGTGATGGGGTTCATCAGGAAGTGGATAGAGGATGTTGTTCCTACTGTGACGGGGTTCATCAGGAAGTGGATAGAGGATGTTGTTCCTACTTTGACGGGGTTCATCAGGAAGTGGATAGAGGATGTTGTTCCTACTGTGACTGGGTTCATCAGGAAGTGGATAGAGGATGTTGTTCCCACTGTGACTGGGTTCATCAGGAAGTGGATAGAGGATGTTGTTCCCACTGTGACTGGGTTCATCAGGAAGTGGATAGAGGATGTTGTTCCCACTGTGACTGGGTTCATCAGGAAGTGGATAGAGGATGTTGTTCCCACTGTGACTGGGTTCATCAGGAAGTGGATAGAGGATGTTGTTCCTACTGTGACTGGGTTCATCAGGAAGTGGATAGAGGATGTTGTTCCCACTGTGATGATTAGAACTTATCCAAACCAGAAACTGTGGATAGAAGGCAGCATTCGCACAAAACTGAAAGTGCAAGCAACCACATTTAATGACGGTAAGTTGACTGGGAACATGGACTAGTACAGAGTCCAGCCATGCCCTCCGTAAGGCAATCAAAAGGGCAAATCGTCAGTACAGAGACAAAGTGGAGTCACAATACAACGGCTCAGACACGAGGCATATGTGGCAGTGACTCGAGACAATAATTATAAAGGGAAAACCAGCCATGTCGTGGACACCAACGCTTTGCTCCAGGACAAGCTAAACACCTTCTTCGCCCTCTTCGAGGAAAACACAGTGCTGTCAATGCAGGCCACCGCCGCTCTCGTTCTCCGTGGCTGACGTACGTAAGACATTTAAGTGTGTTAACCCTCGCATGGCTGCCGGCCAAGACGGCATCCCTAACCGTGTCAGAGCATGTGCAGACCAGCTGGCTGGAGTGTTTTTTACGGATATGTTTACAGATATATTGTTACATTCCCCAGGGAACTAACAAAATGTCACTGACCAACAACCAAAGTGAAACAGGTGGGGTTTTAGGAGGGGTTCTAAAAGACACTCATGGGGTTTTAGAAGGGGTTCTGAAAGACACTCATGGGGTTTTAGAAGGGGTTCTGAAAGACACTCATGGGGTTTTAGGAGGGGTTCTGAAAGACACTCATGGGGTTTTAGGAGGGGTTCTGAAAGACATACATGGGGTTTTAGGAGGGGTTCTGAAAGACACTCATGGGGTTTTAGGAGGGGTTCTGAAAGACACTCATGGGGTTTTAGGGGGGGTTCTGAAAGACACTCATGGGGTTTTAGGAGGGGTTCTGAAAGACACTCATGGGGTTTTACGAGGGGTTCTGAAAGACACTCATGGGGTTTTAGCAGGGGTTCTGAAAGACACTCATGGGGGTTTAGAAGGGGTTCTGAAAGACACTCATGGGGTTTTAGCAGGGGTTCTGAAAGACACTCATGGGGTTTTAGGAGGGGTTCTGAAAGACACTCATGGGGTTTTAGAAGGGGTTCTGAAAGACACTCATGGGGTTTTAGGAGGGGTTCTGAAAGACACTCATGGGGGGTGTCCACTGACAGTTGACTAGCAACAACAACTGGAACCTCATAGCCTGGTTCCTCTCTAGGTTTCTTCCTAGGTTTTGGCCTTTCTAGAGAGTTTTTCCTAGCCACCGTGCTTTCTACATCTGCATTGCTTGCTGTTTGGGGGTTTTAGGCTGGGTTTCTGTACAGCACTTTGAGATATCGGCTGATGTAAGAAGGGCTATATAAATACATTTGATTTGATTTGAAAGGACACCCATCATGAGCACCCACTAGCAAAACGAAATCAGATAAAGGATTGTTGATATTGAACTCTAAATAGGGAGCGTCAACTAAAGGTGTTAACCCTCTGCATCTATCAAGACAACTGGAGCAATGGAACAACCACCGTTAAACAGCACCTGGGCCAGCACAGGTGAAACACCTTCCCACTAATGAGGTGGCACCAATCGGTGCAAACAAGCTATACGTGTCAAAGTCGACCTCAAAACATAATTGGAAAAACCAAAGCCTGTAACAATATTCAATCTTTCCCTATCCCAGTCTGCTGTCCCCACTTCCTTCAAGATGTCCACCATTGTTCCTGTACCCAAAAAAGCAAAGGTAACTGAACTAAATGACTACCGCCCCATAGCACTCACTTCTGTCATCATGAAGTGCTTTGAGGGGCTAGTTAAGGATCATATCACCTCCACCTTACCTGACACCCTAGACCCACTTCAATTTGCTTACAGCTCCAATAGATCCACAGACAATACAATCGCCTGCACACTGCCCTATCCCATCTGGAAAAGAGGAATACCTATGTAAGAATGCTGTTTATCGACTACAGCTCAGCCTTCAACACTATGACTGCATGGCCTCACACTTTTCCAACTCAATCATCAAGTTTGCAGACAACATAACAGTGGTAGGCTTGATTACCGACAACGACGAAGTGAGGTCTTCAGGAGACAGCAGAGGGAGCACTCCCCCATCCACATCGACAGGGGGACAATCTTCAAGTTCCTCGGTGTACACATGACTGACAATCTTAAATGGTCCATCCTACCTCAGGAGGCTGAAGAAATTTGGCTTGGCCCCTAAGACCCTCACAAACTTCTACAGATTCACTATTGAAGGCACCCTGTGCTGTATCACCACCTGGTACGGCAACTGCACCATCCACAACCGCAAGGCTCTCCAGAGGGTGGTGCGGTCAGCCCAATGCATCACTGGGGGCCCACCGCCTGCCCTCCAGGACACCTACTGCACCCGGTGTCACAGGAAGGCCAAGAAGATCATCAAGGATCACCCAAGCCACTGCCTGTTCACCCTGCGACCATCTAGAAGGCGGAGACAGTACAGGTGCATCAAAGCTGGGACCGAGCGACTGAAAAACAGCTTTTATCTCCAGGTCATCAGACTGTTCAATACTACCCTACCCTGAACTTTTTTGTTACTATCCGGCTACCACCCGGTACTTAACCCTGCACTTTAGAGACAGCTGTTCTATGTACATAGTCATTGAACAATTATGTTTACATACTATTTTACCCACTTCATATGTACAGTGCATTCGGAAAGTATTCAGACCCCTTGACATTTTCCACATTTTGTTACGTTACTGCCTTGTTCTAAAAAAAAGTATTATTATTTTTTAAGTTCCCTCAATCGACACACAATGTGGACCGTAGACCCTTGTCTTACCAGACGCCGCTGTTCTATCCTGCCGATACAGCGTATAACCAGCCAGCTGTATGTCATTCATGTCGTCGTTCAGCCACGACTCCGTGAAGCATAAGATGTTACAGTCTTTAATGTCCCGTTGGTAGTTTAATCTTCCGCGTAACTCGTCGATTTTATTCTCCAAAGATTGCACGTTTGCTAGCAGAATGGAGGGAAATGGGGGTTTATTCGATTGCCTACGAATTCTCAGAAGGCAGCCCGACCTTCGGCCCCTCTTTCTCCGGCTCCTCTTCACGCAGATCACGGGGATCGGGGCCTGTTCCCAAGGAAGCAGTGTATTGTTTTGTATTGTTAGGTATGACTACACTGTTGAAGCTAGAAACAGAAGCATTTAGCTACACCCGTGATAACATCTGCAAAATATGTGTACGTGACCAATAACATTTGATTTAATTTGAATGAGTTGGGATTAAAGTCCAAAAAGTGACTTTCTGACCACTTCTACCATGGGCAAACACCTATGGCAGGTTTCGTTCAAATCAAAATGGGTACAGTCAGAAAGTGATTGAAATCATATGGAATGACTAGTTGTTTACTGGCTAGGCGAGCTAAAACCAGCTGCAGGCCTCTAGGACGTACTGTAGTTAATATCATTGACTAGTTGTTTACTGGCTAGGGGGACTAAAACCAGGAATAGAGTTTTAGTATGCATCCCAAATGGCACCCTATTCCCTATGGGCCCTAGTCAAAAGTAGTGCACTATATAGGGAATGTGGTCCCATTTAGGATGTAACCCTGGTCTCGCAGGTCTAAATCAGACACTATTTCAAAAAGAAAGAACGTTTCAGACAGCAGACAAGAGTTCAGTTTAAGACCTGTTTCTGTGTCTGAATCTCTCCTCCGCTGGTTCCTGTTTCTGTGTCTGAATCTCTCCTCCTCTGGTTCCTGTTCCTGTGTCTGAATCTCTCCTCCACTGGTTTCTGTATCTGAATCTCTCCTCCGCTCGTTCCTGTTCCTGTGTATGAATCTCTCCTCCACTTGTTCCTGTGTCTGAATCTCTCCTCCACTGGTTCCTGTTTCTGTGTCTGAATCTCTCCTCCACTGGTTCCTGTTTCTGTGTCTGAATCTCTCCTCCACTGGTTCCTGTTTCTGTGTCTGAATCTCTCCTCCGCTGGTTCCTGTGTCTGAATCTCTCCTCCACTGGTTCCTGTTCCTGTGTCTGAATCTCTCCTCCACTGGTTCCTGTTCCTGTATCTGAATCTCTCCTCCGCTGGTTCCTGTGTCTGAATCTCTCCTCCACTGGTTCCTTTTTCTGTGTCTGAATCTCTCCTCTGCTGGTTCCTGTTCCTGTGTCTGAATCTCTCCTCCACTGGTTTCTGTTTCTGTGTCTGAATCTCTCCTCCACTGGTTCCTGTGTCTGAATCTCTCCTCCGCTGGTTCCTGTTCCTGTGTCTGAATCTCTCCTCTGCTGGTTCCTGTTCCTGTGTCTGTATCTCTCCTCCTCTGGTTCCTGTTTCTGTGTCTGAATCTCTCCTCCACTGTTTCCTGTTCCTGTGTCTGAATCTCTCCTCCACTGGTTCCTGTTCCTGTGTCTGAATCTCTCCTCCACTGGTTCCTGTTCCTGTATCTGAATCTCTCCTCCGCTGGTTCCTGTGTCTGAATCTCTCCTCCACTGGTTCCTGTTTCTGTGTCTGAATCTCTCCTCTGCTGGTTCCTGTTCCTGTGTCTGAATCTCTCCTCCACTGGTTTCTGTGTCTGAATCTCTCCTCCACTGGTTCCTGTTCCTGTATCTGAATCTCTCCTCCGCTGGTTTCTGTGTCTGAATCTCTCCTCCACTGGTTCCTGTGTCTGTGTCTGAATCTCTCCTCCACTGGTTCCTGTTCCTGTATCTGAATCTCTCCTCCGCTGGTTCCTGTGTCTGAATCTCTCCTCCACTGGTTCCTGTTTCTGTGTCTGAATCTCTCCTCTGCTGGTTCCTGTTCCTGTGTCTGAATCTCTCCTCCACTGGTTTCTGTTCCTGTGTCTGAATCTCTCCTCCACTGGTTTCTGTTTCTGTGTCTGAATCTCTCCTCCACTGGTTCCTGTGTCTGAATCTCTCCTCCACTGGTTCCTGTTTCTGTGTCTGAATCTCTCCTCTGCTGGTTCCTGTTCCTGTGTCTGAATCTCTCCTCCTCTGGTTCCTGTTTCTGTGTCTGAATCTCTCCTCCACTGTTTCCTGTTCCTGTGTCTGAATCTCTCCTCCACTGGTTCCTGTGTCTGAATCTCTCCTCCACTGGTTCCTGTTCCTGTGTCTGAATCTCTCCTCCACTGTTTACTGTTTCTGTGCCTGAATCTCTCCTCCGCTGGATCCTGTGTCTGAATCTCTCCTCCTCTGGTTCCTGTTTCTGAATCTCTCCTCCACTGGTTCCTGTGTCTGAATCTCTCCTCCGCTGGTTCCTGTTTCTGTGTCTGAATCTCTCCTCCACTGGTTCCTGTTTCTGTGTCTGAATCTCTCCTCCACTGGTTCCTGTGTCTGAATCTCTCCTCCGCTGGTTCCTGTTTCTGTGTCTGAATCTCTCCTCCACTGGTTCCTGTTTCTGTGTCTGAATCTCTCCTCTGCTGGTTCCTGTTCCTGTGTCTGAATCTCTCCTCCACTGGTTCCTGTTTCTGTGTCTGAATCTCTCCTCCACTGGTTCCTGTTTCTGTGTCTGAATCTCTCCTCCGCTGGTTTCTGTGTCTGAATCTCTCCTCCACTGGTTCCTGTGTCTGAATCTCTCCTCCACTGGTTCCTGTATCTCAATCTCACCTCCTCTGGTTCCTGTTTCTGTGTCTGAATCTCTCCTCCGCTGGTTCCTGTGTCTGAATCTCTCCTTCGCTGGTTCCTGTGTCTGAATCTCTTCTCCACTGGTTTCTGTGTCTGAATCTCTCCTCCGCTGGTTCCTGTTCCTGTGTCTGAATCTCTCCTCCTCTGGTTCCTGTATCTGAATCTCTCCTCCACTGGTTCCTGTTCCTGTGTCTGAATCTCTCCTCCACTGGTACCTGTTTCTGTGTCTGAATCTCTCCTCCTCTGGTTCCTGTTTCTGTATTTGAATCTCTCCTCCGCTGGTTTCTGTGTCTGAATCTCTCCTCCACTGGTTCCTGTGTCTGAATCTCTCCTCCACTGGTTCATGTATCTGAATCTCTCCTCCTCTGGTTCCTGTTTCTGTGTCTGAATCTCTCCTCCGCTGGTTCCTGTGTCTGAATCTCTCCTTCGCTGGTTCCTGTGTCTGAATCTCTCCTCCACTGTTTCCTGTTTCTGTGCCTGAATCTCTCTTCCGCTGGTTGTTCGTCCCAAATGGCATCCTATTCCCTGTATAATGCACTTCTTCTGAGCAGGACCCTATATAAGGAATAGGGTGCCATTTGGGACTCACAGTAACACTTGTTTAATATAAAACTGTGTCTGAATGCCGCCTTGTCTTGGCTGTTCCAGGGTCAACCATCCAAACATCCTCCAACTGATCGACACTTTCGAGACGCGGAAAGAGTACTTCATCATCCAGGAGCTGTGAGTAAGATGGCTAAATCGGTCAGCTAATACAGGACTAGTAAAGGCCCAGTGTACTATACAGCCAGCTAATACAGGACTAGTAAAGGCCCAGTGTACTATACAGCCAGCTAATACAGGACTAGTAAAGGCCCAGTGTACTATACAGTCAGCTAATACAGGACTAGTAAAGGCCCAGTGTACTATACAGCCAGCTAATACAGGACTAGTAAAGGCCCAGTGTACTATACAGCCAGCTAATACAGGACTAGTAAAGGCCCAGTGTACTATATCGGTCAGCTAATACAGGACTAGCAAAGGCCCAGTGTACTATACAGCCAGCTAATACAGGACTAGTAAAGGCCTAGTGTACTATATCGGACAGCTAATACAGGACTAGTAAAAGCCCACTGTACTATACAGCCAGCTAATTCAGGACTAGTATTTTCACAGCCGGCCACACTGGTGGTTTATTATTACATTCATCCCGTCTGTTCTGTTCTGGTCTGTTCTGTTTTTCTCTGGTCTCGTCTGTTCTGGTCTGTTCTGGTCTGTTCTGTTTTTCTCTGGTCTCGTCTGTTCTGGTCTGTTCTGGTCTGTTCTGGTCTGTTCTGTTTTTCTCTGGTCTCGTCTGTTCTGGTCTGTTCTGGTCTGTTCTGTTTTTCTCTGGTCTCGTCTGTTCTGGTCTGTTCTGGTCTGTTCTGGTCTGTTCTGTTTTTCTCTGGTCTCGTCTGTTCTGGTCTGTTCTGGTCTGTTCTGTTTTTCTCTGGTCTCGTCTGTTCTGGTCTGTTCTGCTCTGTTCTGGTCTGTTCTGTTTTTCTCTGGTCTCGTCTGTTCTGGTCTGTTCTGTTTTTCTCTGGTCTCATCTGCTCTGGTCTGTTCTGGTCTGTTCTGGTCTGTTTTTCTCTGGTCTCGTCTGCTCTGTTCTGTTCTGGTCTGTTCTGGTCTGCTCTGTTCTGGTCTGTTCTGGTCTGTTCTGGTCTGTTCTGGTCTGTTCTGGTCTGTTCTGTTTTTCTCTGGTCTCGTCTGTTCTGTGCCCGGTTTCCCAATAGCGATGGAACTTATGAGCGTTTTAATGATGAGCATCTTTCCTATAACGGTGATGAAGTAACACTGCGTTTTCAAAAACACCACGTGAAGAGAACGGTCGCTAAGTGCGTCGTCGAGGCATAGCATCGATCCTGATAAGATCCAAAGAAATGAGGCACTGCTCTCAGATCAGTTTTATTGATTTTCTGCAATACTGATGAAGGATCAGTCAGCTGATAGACTAAGAGCGATATTACCACCTACAGCTGCAAATATAGAGGCGGCTTATTTTAATGCTTACCCAGTAAACATGGAACTAAATCACATATTTGGCACATCATTGTATCGTGACACAAGGCGAGACACAGATACAGTCACAGGAGTAGTCCGGGAAAAGGCAGGGGTCAAACCCAGGAAGACAATCAAAAAGAGAATAGCAAAAGGAGTACGGGGAGAAACATGCTGGTTGACTTGACTAAACATACAAGACAACCTGGCACTGAGAGACAGGAAACACAGGGATAAATACACTGAGAGACAGGAAACACAGGGATAAATACACAGAGAGACAGGAAACACAGGGATAAATACACAGAGAGACAGGAAACACAGGGATGAATACACTGAGAGACAGGAAAAACAGGGATAAATACACTGAGAGACAGGAAACAGGGATAAATACACAGAGAGAGACAGGAAACACAGGGATAAATACACTGAGTGACAGGAAACACAGGGATAAATACACAGAGAGAGACAGGAAACACAGGGATAAATACACAGAGAGAGACAGGAAACACAGGGATAAATACACAGAGAGACAGGAAACACAGGGATAAATACACAGAGAGACAGGAAACACAGGGATAAATACACAGAGAGACAGGAAACACAGGGTTAGATTACCAGTGGTCTGAGGCGTTAGATTACCAGTGGTCTGAGGCGTTAGATTACCAGTGGTCTGAGGCGTTAGATTACCAGTGGTCTGAGGCGTTAGATTACCAGTGGTCTGAGGCGTTAGATTACCAGCGGTCTGAGGCGTTAGATTACCAGTGGTCTCAGGCGTTAGATTACCAGTGGTCTGAAGCGTTAGATTACCAGTGGTCTGAGGCGTTAGATTACCAGTGGTCTGAGGGCAGGCGTTAGATTACCAGCGGTCTGAGGCGTTAGATTACCAGTGGTCTGAGGCGTTAGATTACCAGTGGTCTGAGGTGTTAGATTACCAGTGGTCTGAGGCGTTAGATTACCAGTGGTCTGAGGCGTTAGATTACCAGTGGTCTGAGGCGTTAGATTACCAGCGGTCTGAGGCGTTAGATTACCAGTGGTCTGAGGCGTTAGATTACCAGTGGTCTGAGGCGTTAGATTACCAGTGGTCTGAGGCGTTAGATTACCAGTGGTCTGAGGCGTTAGATTACCAGTGGTCTGAGGCGTTAGATTACCAGTAGTCTGAGGAGTTAGATTACCAGTGGTCTGAGGAGTTAGATTACCAGTGGTCTGAGGGCAGGCGTTAGATTACCAGTGGTCTGAGGCGTTAGATTACCAGTGGTCTGAGGGCAGGCGTTAGATTACCAGTGGTCTGAGGGCAGGCGTTAGATTACCAGTGGTCTGAGGCGTTAGATTACCAGTGGTCTGAGGCGTTAGATTACCAGTGGTCTGAGGGCAGGCGTTAGGTTACCAGTGGTCTGAGGCGTTAGATTACCAGTGGTCTGAGGCGTTAGATTACCAGTGGTCTGAGGTGTTAGATTACCAGTGGTCTGAGGCGTTAGATTACCAGTGGTCTGAGGCGTTAGATTACCAGTGGTCTGAGGTGTTAGATTACCAGTGGTCTGTGGCGTTAGATTACCAGTGGTCTGAGGCGATAGATTACCAGTGGTCTGAGGCGTTAGATTACCAGTGGTCTGAGGCATTAGATTACCAGTGGTCTGAGGCGTTAGATTACCAGTGGTCTGAGGCGTTAGATTACCAGTGGTCTGAGGCGTTAGATTACCAGTGGTCTGAGGTGTAAGATTACCAGTGGTCTGAGGCGTTAGATTACCAGTGGTATGTGGCGTTAGATTACCAGTGGTCTGAGGCGATAGATTACCAGTGGTCTGAGGCGTTAGATTACCAGTGGTCTGAGGCGTTAGATTACCAGTGGTCTGAGGCGTTAGATTACCAGTGATCTGAGGGCAGGCGTTAGATTACCAGTGGTCTGAGGCGTTAGATTACCAGTGGTCTGAGGCGTTAGATTACCAGTGGTCTGAGGCGTTAGATTACCAGTGGTCTGTGGCGTTAGATTACCAGTGGTCTGAGGCGATAGATTACCAGTGGTCTGAGGCGTTAGATTACCAGTGGTCTGAGGCGTTAGATTACCAGTGGTCTGAGGCGTTAGATTACCAGTGGTTGAGGTGTTAGATTACCAGTGGTTGAGGTGTTAGATTACCAGTGGTCTGAGGCGTTAGATTACCAGTGGTATGAGGCGTTAGATTACCAGTGGTCTGTGGCGTTAGATTACCAGTGGTCTGAGGCGATAGATTACCAGTGGTCTGAGGCGTTAGATTACCAGTGGTCTGAGGCGTTAGATTACCAGTGGTCTGAGGCGTTAGATTACCAGTGATCTGAGGGCAGGCGTTAGATTACCAGTGGTCTGAGGCGTTAGATTACCAGTGGTCTGAGGCGTTAGATTACCAGTGGTCTGAGGCGTTAGATTACCAGTGGTCTGAGGCGTTAGATTACCAGTGGTCTGAGGCGTTAGATTACCAGTGGTCTGAGGCGTTAGATTACCAGTGGTCTGAGGAGTTAGATTACCAGTGGTCTGAGGAGTTAGATTACCAGTGGTCTGAGGGCAGGCGTTAGATTACCAGTGGTCTGAGGCGTTAGATTACCAGTGGTCTGAGGGCAGGCGTTAGATTACCAGTGGTCTGAGGGCAGGCGTTAGATTACCAGTGGTCTGAGGCGTTAGATTACCAGTGGTCTGAGGGCAGGCGTTAGGTTACCAGTGGTCTGAAGCGTTAGATTACCAGTGGTCTGAGGCGTTAGATTACCAGTGGTCTGAGGTGTTAGATTACCAGTGGTCTGAGGCGTTAGATTACCAGTGGTCTGAGGCGTTAGATTACCAGTGGTCTGAGGCGTTAGATTACCAGTGGTCTGTGGCGTTAGATTACCAGTGGTCTGAGGCGATAGATTACCAGTTGTCTGAGGCGTTAGATTACCAGTGGTCTGAGGCGTTAGATTACCAGTGGTCTGAGGCGTTAGATTACCAGTGGTCTGAGGCGTTAGATTACCAGTGGTCTGAGGCGTTAGATTACCAGTGGTCTGAGGTGTTAGATTACCAGTGGTCTGAGGCGTTAGATTACCAGTGGTCTGTGGCGTTAGATTACCAGTGGTCTGAGGCGATAGATTACCAGTGGTCTGAGGCGTTAGATTACCAGTGGTCTGAGGCGTTAGATTACCAGTGGTCTGAGGCGTTAGATTACCAGTGATCTGAGGGCAGGCGTTAGATTACCAGTGGTCTGAGGCGTTAGATTACCAGTGGTCTGAGGCGTTAGATTACCAGTGGTCTGAGGCGTTAGATTACCAGTGGTCTGAGGCGTTAGATTACCAGTGGTCTGAGGCGTTAGATTACCAGTGGTCTGAGGCGTTAGATTACCAGTGGTCTGAGGCGTTAGATTACCAGTGGTCTGAGGCGTTAGATTACCAGTGGTCTGAGGCTTTAGATTACCAGTGATCTGAGGGCAGGCGTTAGATTACCAGTGGTCTGAGGCGTTAGATTACCAGTGGTCTGAGGCGTTAGATTACCAGAGGTCTGAGGCGTTAGATTACCAGAGGTCTGAGGCGTTAGATTACCAGTGGTCTGAGGAGTTAGATTACCAGTGGTCTGAGGGCAGGCGTTAGATTACCAGCGGTCTGAAGCGTTAGATTTCCAGTGGTCTGAGGCGTTAGATTACCAGTGGTCTGAGGTGTTAGATTACCAGTGGTCTGAGGCGTTAGATTACCAGTGGTCTGAGGCGTTAGATTACCAGTGGTCTGTGGCGTTAGATTACCAGTGGTCTGAGGCGATAGATTACCAGTGGTCTGAGGCGTTAGATTACCAGTGGTCTGAGGCGTTAGATTACCAGTGGTCTGAGGCGTTAGATTACCAGTGGTCTGAGGCGTTAGATTACCAGTGGTCTGAGGCGTTAGATTACCAGTGGTCTGAGGCGTTAGATTACCAGTGGTCTGAGGCGTTAGATTACCAGTGGTCTGAGGCTTTAGATTACCAGTGATCTGAGGGCAGGCGTTAGATTACCAGTGGTCTGAGGCGTTAGATTACCAGTGGTCTGAGGCGTTAGATTACCAGAGGTCTGAGGCGTTAGATTACCAGTGGTCTGAGGCGTTAGATTACCAGTGGTCTGAGGCGTTAGATTACCAGTGGTCTGAGGGCAGGCGTTAGATTACCAGCGGTCTGAGGCGTTAGATTACCAGTGGTCTGAGGCGTTAGATTACCAGTGGTCTGAGGTGTTAGATTACCAGTGGTCTGAGGCGTTAGATTACCAGTGGTCTGAGGCGTTAGATTACCAGTGGTCTGTGGCGTTAGATTACCAGTGGTCTGAGGCGATAGATTACCAGTGGTCTGAGGCGTTAGATTACCAGTGGTCTGAGGCGTTAGATTACCAGTGGTCTGAGGCGTTAGATTACCAGTGGTCTGAGGCGTTAGATTACCAGTGGTCTGAGGCGTTAGATTACCAGTGGTCTGAGGCGTTAGATTACCAGCGGTCTGAGGCGTTAGATTACCAGTGGTCTCAGGCGTTAGATTACCAGTGGTCTGAGGCGTTAGATTACCAGTGGTCTGAGGCGTTAGATTACCAGCGGTCTGAGGCGTTAGATTACCAGTGGTCTGAGGCGTTAGATTACCAGTGGTCTGAGGCGTTAGATTACCAGTGGTCTGAGGCGTTAGATTACCAGTGGTCTGAGGCGTTAGATTACCAGTGGTCTGAGGCGTTAGATTACCAGCGGTCTGAGGCGTTAGATTACCAGTGGTCTGAGGCGTTAGATTACCAGTGGTCTGAGGCGTTAGATTACCAGTGGTCTGAGGCGTTAGATTACCAGTGGTCTGAGGCGTTAGATTACCAGTGGTCTGAGGCGTTAGATTACCAGTGGTCTGAGGCGTTAGATTACCAGTGGTCTGAGGCGTTAGATTACCAGTGGTCTGAGGCGTTAGATTACCAGTGGTCTGAGGCGTTAGATTACCAGTGATCTGAGGGCAGGCGTTAGATTACCAGTGGTCTGAGGCGTTAGATTACCAGTGGTCTGAGGCGTTAGATTACCAGTGGTCTGAGGCGTTAGATTACCAGTGGTCTGAGGAGTTAGATTACCAGTGGTCTGAGGCGTTAGATTACCAGTGGTCTGAGGGCGCGTTAGATTACCAGTGGTCTGAGGCGTTAGATTACCAGTGGTCTGAGGCGTTAGATTACCAGTGGTCTGAGGCGTTAGATTACCAGTGGTCTGAGGCGTTAGATTACCAGTGGTCTGAGGGGCGTTAGATTACCAGTGGTCTGAGGCGTTAGATTACCAGTGGTCTGAGGCGTTAGATTACCAGTGGTCTGAGGCGTTAGATTACCAGTGGTCTGAGGCGTTAGATTACCAGTGGTCTGAGGGCACGTTAGATTACCAGTGGTCTGAGGCGTTAGATTACCAGTGGTCTGAGGCGTTAGATTACCAGTGGTCTGAGGCGTTAGATTACCAGTGGTCTGAGGCGTTAGATTACCAGTGGTCTGAGGCGTTAGATTACCAGCGGTCTGAGGCGTTAGATTACCAGTGGTCTGAGGCGTTAGATTACCAGTGGTCTGAGGCGTTAGATTACCAGTGGTCTGAGGCGTTAGATTACCAGTGGTCTGAGGCGTTAGATTACCAGTGGTCTGAGGCGTTAGATTACCAGTGGTCTGAGGCGTTAGATTACCAGTGGTCTGAGGCGTTAGATTACCAGTGGTCTGAGGCGTTAGATTACCAGTGGTCTGAGGCGTTAGATTACCAGTGGTCTGAGGCGTTAGATTACCAGTGGTCTGAGGCGTTAGATTACCAGTGGTCTGAGGCGTTAGATTACCAGTGGTCTGAGGCGTTAGATTACCAGTGGTCTGAGGCGTTAGATTACCAGTGGTCTGAGGGCGGCGTTAGATTACCAGTGGTCTGAGGCGTTAGATTACCAGTGGTCTGAGGCGTTAGATTACCAGTGGTCTGAGGCGTTAGATTACCAGTGGTCTGAGGCGTTAGATTACCAGTGGTCTGAGGCGTTAGATTACCAGTGGTCTGAGGGCAGGCGTTAGATTACCAGTGGTCTGAGGCGTTAGATTACCAGTGGTCTGAGGCGTTAGATTACCAGTGGTCTGAGGCGTTAGATTACCAGTGGTCTGAGGCGTTAGATTACCAGTGGTCTGAGGGCAGGCGTTAGATTACCAGTGGTCTGAGGCGTTAGATTACCAGTGGTCTGAGGCGTTAGATTACCAGTGGTCTGAGGCGTTAGATTACCAGTGGTCTGAGGCGTTAGATTACCAGTGGTCTGAGGGCAGGCGTTAGATTACCAGTGGTCTGAGGCGTTAGATTACCAGTGGTCTGAGGCGTTAGATTACCAGTGGTCTGAGGCGTTAGATTACCAGTGGTCTGAGGCGTTAGATTACCAGTGGTCTGAGGCAAGGCGTTAGATTACCAGTGGTCTGAGGCGTTAGATTACCAGTGGTCTGAGGCGTTAGATTACCAGCGGTCTGAGGCGTTAGATTACCAGTGGTCTCAGGCGTTAGATTACCAGTGGTCTGAGGCGTTAGATTACCAGTGGTCTGAGGCGTTAGATTACCAGTGGTCTGAGGCGTTAGATTACCAGTGGTCTGAGGCGTTAGATTACCAGTGGTCTGAGGCGTTAGATTACCAGTGGTCTGAGGCGTTAGATTACCAGTGGTCTGAGGCGTTAGATTACCAGTGGTCTGAGGCGTTAGATTACCAGTGGTCTGAGGCGTTAGATTACCAGTGGTCTGAGGCGTTAGATTACCAGTGGTCTGAGGGCGGCGTTAGATTACCAGTGGTCTGAGGCGTTAGATTACCAGTGGTCTGAGGCGTTAGATTACCAGTGGTCTGAGGCGTTAGATTACCAGTGGTCTGAGGCGTTAGATTACCAGTGGTCTGAGGCGTTAGATTACCAGTGGTCTGAGGCGTTAGATTACCAGTGGTCTGAGGCAGGCGTTAGATTACCAGTGGTCTGAGGCGGCGTTAGATTACCAGTGGTCTGAGGCGTTAGATTACCAGTGGTCTGAGGCGTTAGATTACCAGTGGTCTGAGGCGTTAGATTACCAGTGGTCTGAGGCGTTAGATTACCAGTGGTCTGAGGCGTTAGATTACCAGTGGTCTGAGGCGTTAGATTACCAGTGGTCTGAGGGCGTTAGATTACCAGTGGTCTGAGGCGTTAGATTACCAGTGGTCTGAGGGCACGTTAGATTACCAGTGGTCTGAGGCGTTAGATTACCAGTGGTCTGAGGCGTTAGATTACCAGCGGTCTGAGGCGTTAGATTACCAGTGGTCTGAGGGCGTTAGATTACCAGTGGTCTGAGGCGTTAGATTACCAGTGGTCTGAGGCGTTAGATTACCAGTGGTCTGAGGGCAGGGTTAGATTACCAGCGGTCTGAGGCGTTAGATTACCAGCGGTCTGAGGCGTTAGATTACCAGTGGTCTGAGGCGTTAGATTACCAGTGGTCTGAGGCGTTAGATTACCAGTGGTCTGAGGCGTTAGATTACCAGTGGTCTGAGGCGGTTAGATTACCAGTGGTCTGAGGCGTTAGATTACCAGTGGTCTGAGGCGTTAGATTACCAGTGGTCTGAGGCGTTAGATTACCAGTGGTCTGAGGCGTTAGATTACCAGTGGTCTGAGGCGTTAGATTACCAGTGGTCTGAGGCGTTAGATTACCAGTGGTCTGAGGCGTTAGATTACCAGTGGTCTGAGGCGTTAGATTACCAGTGGTCTGAGGCGTTAGATTACCAGTGGTCTGAGGCGTTAGATTACCAGTGGTCTGAGGCGTTAGATTACCAGTGGTCTGAGGCGTTAGATTACCAGTGGTCTGAGGCGTTAGATTACCAGTGGTCTGAGGCGTTAGATTACCAGTGGTCTGAGGCGTTAGATTACCAGTGGTCTGAGGCGTTAGATTACCAGTGGTCTGAGGCGTTAGATTACCAGTGGTCTGAGGCGTTAGATTACCAGTGGTCTGAGGCGTTAGATTACCAGTGGTCTGAGGCGTTAGATTACCAGTGGTCTGAGGCGTTAGATTACCAGTGGTCTGAGGCGGTTAGATTACCAGTGGTCTGAGGCGTTAGATTACCAGTGGTCTGAGGCGTTAGATTACCAGTGGTCTGAGGCGTTAGATTACCAGCGGTCTGAGGCGTTAGATTACCAGTGGTCTGAGGGCAGGCGTTAGATTACCAGTGGTCTGAGGCGTTAGATTACCAGTGGTCTGAGGCGTTAGATTACCAGTGGTCTGAGGCGTTAGATTACCAGTGGTCTGAGGCGTTAGATTACCAGTGGTCTGAGGCGTTAGATTACCAGTGGTCTGAGGCGTTAGATTACCAGTGGTCTGAGGCGTTAGATTACCAGTGGTCTGAGGCGTTAGATTACCAGTGGTCTGAGGCGTTAGATTACCAGTGGTCTGAGGAGTTAGATTACCAGTGGTCTGAGGAGTTAGATTACCAGTGGTCTGAGGGCTGGCGTTAGATTACCAATGGTCTGAGGCGTTAGATTACCAGTGGTCTGAGGCGTTAGATTACCAGTGGTCTGAGGCGTTAGATTACCAGTGGTCTGAGGCGTTAGATTACCAGTGGTCTGAGGCGTTAGATTACCAGTGGTCTGAGGCGTTAGATTACCAGTGGTCTGAGGCGTTAGATTACCAGTGGTCTGAGGCGTTAGATTACCAGTGGTCTGAGGCGTTAGATTACCAGTGGTCTGAGGCGTTAGATTACCAGTGGTCTGAGGCGTTAGATTACCAGTGGTCTGAGGCGTTAGATTACCAGTGGTCTGAGGCGTTAGATTACCAGTGGTCTGAGGCGTTAGATTACCAGTGGTCTGAGGCGTTAGATTACCAGTGGTCTGAGGCGTTAGATTACCAGTGGTCTGAGGGCGGTTAGATTACCAGCGGTCTGAGGCGTTAGATTACCAGTGGTCTGAGGCGTTAGATTACCAGTGGTCTGAGGCGTTAGATTACCAGTGGTCTGAGGCGTTAGATTACCAGTGGTCTGAGGCGTTAGATTACCAGTGGTCTGAGGCGTTAGATTACCAGTGGTCTGAGGCGTTAGATTACCAGTGGTCTGAGGCGCGTTAGATTACCAGTGGTCTGAGGCGTTAGATTACCAGTGGTCTGAGGCGTTAGATTACCAGTGGTCTGAGGCGTTAGATTACCAGTGGTCTGAGGCGTTAGATTACCAGTGGTCTGAGGCGTTAGATTACCAGTGGTCTGAGGCGTTAGATTACCAGTGGTCTGAGGCGTTAGATTACCAGTGGTCTGAGGCGTTAGATTACCAGTGGTCTGAGGCGTTAGATTACCAGTGGTCTGAGGCGTTAGATTACCAGTGGTCTGAGGCGTTAGATTACCAGTGGTCTGAGGCGTTAGATTACCAGTGGTCTGAGGCGTTAGATTACCAGTGGTCTGAGGCGTTAGATTACCAGTGGTCTGAGGCGTTAGATTACCAGTGGTCTGAGGCGTTAGATTACCAGTGGTCTGAGGCCGTTAGATTACCAGTGGTCTGAGGCGTTAGATTACCAGTGGTCTGAGGAGTTAGATTACCAGTGGTCTGAGGCGTTAGATTACCAGTGGTCTGAGGGCAGGCGTTAGATTACCAGTGGTCTGAGGCGTTAGATTACCAGTGGTCTGAGGCGTTAGATTACCAGTGGTCTGAGGCGTTAGATTACCAGTGGTCTGAGGCGTTAGATTACCAGTGGTCTGAGGCGTTAGATTACCAGTGGTCTGAGGCGTTAGATTACCAGTGGTCTGAGGCGTTAGATTACCAGTGGTCTGAGGCGTTAGATTACCAGTGGTCTGAGGCGTTAGATTACCAGTGGTCTGAGGCGTTAGATTACCAGTGGTCTGAGGCGTTAGATTACCAGTGGTCTGAGGCGTTAGATTACCAGTGGTCTGAGGGCAGGCGTTAGATTACCAGCGGTCTGAGGCGTTAGATTACCAGTGGTCTGAGGGCGTTAGATTACCAGTGGTCTGAGGCGTTAGATTACCAGTGGTCTGAGGCGTTAGATTACCAGTGGTCTGAGGGCGTTAGATTACCAGTGGTCTGAGGCGTTAGATTACCAGTGGTCTGAGGCGTTAGATTACCAGTGGTCTGAGGCGTTAGATTACCAGTGGTCTGAGGCGTTAGATTACCAGTGGTCTGAGGGGCGTTAGATTACCAGTGGTCTGAGGCGTTAGATTACCAGTGGTCTGAGGCGTTAGATTACCAGTGGTCTGAGGTGTTAGATTACCAGTGGTCTGAGGCGTTAGATTACCAGTGGTCTGAGGCGTTAGATTACCAGTGGTCTGAGGCGTTAGATTACCAGTGGTCTGAGGCGTTAGATTACCAGTGGTCTGAGGCGTTAGATTACCAGTGGTCTGAGGGCGGCGTTAGATTACCAGTGGTCTGAGGCGTTAGATTACCAGTGGTCTGAGGCGTTAGATTACCAGTGGTCTGAGGCGTTAGATTACCAGTGGTCTGAGGCGTTAGATTACCAGTGGTCTGAGGCGTTAGATTACCAGTGGTCTGAGGCGTTAGATTACCAGTGGTCTGAGGCGTTAGATTACCAGTGGTCTGAGGCGTTAGATTACCAGTGGTCTGAGGCGTTAGATTACCAGTGGTCTGAGGCGTTAGATTACCAGTGGTCTGAGGCGTTAGATTACCAGTGGTCTGAGGCGTTAGATTACCAGTGGTCTGAGGCGTTAGATTACCAGTGGTCTGAGGCGTTAGATTACCAGTGGTCTGAGGCGTTAGATTACCAGTGGTCTGAGGCGTTAGATTACCAGTGGTCTGAGGCGTTAGATTACCAGTGGTCTGAGGCGTTAGATTACCAGTGGTCTGAGGCGTTAGATTACCAGTGGTCTGAGGGCGTTAGATTACCAGTGGTCTGAGGCGTTAGATTACCAGTGGTCTGAGGCGTTAGATTACCAGTGGTCTGAGGCGTTAGATTACCAGTGGTCTGAGGCGTTAGATTACCAGTGGTCTGAGGCGTTAGATTACCAGTGGTCTGAGGCAGCGTTAGATTACCAGTGGTCTGAGGCCGTTAGATTACCAGTGGTCTGAGGCGTTAGATTACCAGTGGTCTGAGGGCGCGTTAGATTACCAGTGGTCTGAGGCGTTAGATTACCAGTGGTCTGAGGCGTTAGATTACCAGTGGTCTGAGGCGTTAGATTACCAGTGGTCTGAGGCGTTAGATTACCAGTGGTCTGAGGCGTTAGATTACCAGTGGTCTGAGGCGTTAGATTACCAGTGGTCTGAGGCGTTAGATTACCAGTGGTCTGAGGCCGTTAGATTACCAGTGGTCTGAGGCGTTAGATTACCAGTGGTCTGAGGCGTTAGATTACCAGTGGTCTGAGGCGTTAGATTACCAGTGGTCTGAGGCGTTAGATTACCAGTGGTCTGAGGCGTTAGATTACCAGTGGTCTGAGGCGTTAGATTACCAGTGGTCTGAGGCGTTAGATTACCAGTGGTCTGAGGCGTTAGATTACCAGTGGTCTGAGGCGTTAGATTACCAGTGGTCTGAGGCGTTAGATTACCAGTGGTCTGAGGCGTTAGATTACCAGTGGTCTGAGGCGTTAGATTACCAGTGGTCTGAGGCGTTAGATTACCAGTGGTCTGAGGGCGTTAGATTACCAGTGGTCTGAGGCGTTAGATTACCAGTGGTCTGAGGCGTTAGATTACCAGTGGTCTGAGGCGTTAGATTACCAGTGGTCTGAGGCGTTAGATTACCAGTGGTCTGAGGCGTTAGATTACCAGTGGTCTGAGGCGTTAGATTACCAGTGGTCTGAGGCGTTAGATTACCAGCGGTCTGAGGCGTTAGATTACCAGTGGTCTGAGGCGTTAGATTACCAGTGGTCTGAGGCGTTAGATTACCAGTGGTCTGAGGCGTTAGATTACCAGTGGTCTGAGGGCTGGCGTTAGATTACCAGTGGTCTGAGGCGTTAGATTACCAGTGGTCTGAGGCGTTAGATTACCAGTGGTCTGAGGCGTTAGATTACCAGTGGTCTGAGGCGTTAGATTACCAGCGGTCTGAGGCGTTAGATTACCAGTGGTCTGAGGGCAGGCGTTAGATTACCAGTGGTCTGAGGCGTTAGATTACCAGTGGTCTGAGGCGTTAGATTACCAGTGGTCTGAGGCGTTAGATTACCAGTGGTCTGAGGCGTTAGATTACCAGTGGTCTGAGGCGTTAGATTACCAGTGGTCTGAGGCGTTAGATTACCAGTGGTCTGAGGCGTTAGATTACCAGTGGTCTGAGGCGTTAGATTACCAGTGGTCTGAGGCGTTAGATTACCAGTGGTCTGAGGCGTTAGATTACCAGTGGTCTGAGGCGTTAGATTACCAGTGGTCTGAGGCGTTAGATTACCAGTGGTCTGAGGCGTTAGATTACCAGTGGTCTGAGGCGTTAGATTACCAGTGGTCTGAGGCGTTAGATTACCAGTGGTCTGAGGCGTTAGATTACCAGTGGTCTGAGGCGTTAGATTACCAGTGGTCTGAGGCGTTAGATTACCAGTGGTCTGAGGCGTTAGATTACCAGTGGTCTGAGGCGTTAGATTACCAGTGGTCTGAGGCGTTAGATTACCAGTGGTCTGAGGCGTTAGATTACCAGTGGTCTGAGGCGTTAGATTACCAGTGGTCTGAGGCGTTAGATTACCAGTGGTCTGAGGCGTTAGATTACCAGTGGTCTGAGGCGTTAGATTACCAGTGGTCTGAGGCGTTAGATTACCAGTGGTCTGAGGCGTTAGATTACCAGTGGTCTGAGGCGTTAGATTACCAGTGGTCTGAGGCGTTAGATTACCAGTGGTCTGAGGCGTTAGATTACCAGTGGTCTGAGGCGTTAGATTACCAGTGGTCTGAGGCGTTAGATTACCAGTGGTCTGAGGCGTTAGATTACCAGTGGTCTGAGGCGTTAGATTACCAGTGGTCTGAGGCGTTAGATTACCAGTGGTCTGAGGCGTTAGATTACCAGTGGTCTGAGGCGTTAGATTACCAGTGGTCTGAGGCGTTAGATTACCAGTGGTCTGAGGCGTTAGATTACCAGTGGTCTGAGGCGTTAGATTACCAGTGGTCTGAGGCGTTAGATTACCAGTGGTCTGAGGCGTTAGATTACCAGTGGTCTGAGGCGTTAGATTACCAGTGGTCTGAGGCGTTAGATTACCAGTGGTCTGAGGCGTTAGATTACCAGTGGTCTGAGGCGTTAGATTACCAGTGGTCTGAGGGCAGGCGTTAGATTACCAGTGGTCTGAGGCGTTAGATTACCAGTGGTCTGAGGCGTTAGATTACCAGTGGTCTGAGGCGTTAGATTACCAGTGGTCTGAGGCGTTAGATTACCAGTGGTCTGAGGCGTTAGATTACCAGTGGTCTGAGGGCCGTTAGATTACCAGTGGTCTGAGGCGTTAGATTACCAGTGGTCTGAGGCGTTAGATTACCAGTGGTCTGAGGCGTTAGATTACCAGTGGTCTGAGGCGTTAGATTACCAGTGGTCTGAGGCGTTAGATTACCAGTGGTCTGAGGCGTTAGATTACCAGTGGTCTGAGGCGTTAGATTACCAGTGGTCTGAGGCGTTAGATTACCAGTGGTCTGAGGCGTTAGATTACCAGTGGTCTGAGGCGTTAGATTACCAGTGGTCTGAGGCGTTAGATTACCAGTGGTCTGAGGCGTTAGATTACCAGTGGTCTGAGGCGTTAGATTACCAGTGGTCTGAGGCGTTAGATTACCAGTGGTCTGAGGCGTTAGATTACCAGTGGTCTGAGGGACGTTAGATTACCAGTGGTCTGAGGCGTTAGATTACCAGTGGTCTGAGGCGTTAGATTACCAGTGGTCTGAGGCGTTAGATTACCAGTGGTCTGAGGCGTTAGATTACCAGTGGTCTGAGGCGTTAGATTACCAGTGGTCTGAGGCGTTAGATTACCAGCGGTCTGAGGCGTTAGATTACCAGTGGTCTGAGGCGTTAGATTACCAGTGGTCTGAGGCGTTAGATTACCAGTGGTCTGAGGCGTTAGATTACCAGTGGTCTGAGGGCGGCGTTAGATTACCAGTGGTCTGAGGCGTTAGATTACCAGTGGTCTGAGGCGTTAGATTACCAGTGGTCTGAGGCGTTAGATTACCAGTGGTCTGAGGCGTTAGATTACCAGTGGTCTGAGGCGTTAGATTACCAGTGGTCTGAGGCGTTAGATTACCAGTGGTCTGAGGCGTTAGATTACCAGTGGTCTGAGGCGTTAGATTACCAGTGGTCTGAGGCGTTAGATTACCAGTGGTCTGAGGCGTTAGATTACCAGTGGTCTGAGGCGTTAGATTACCAGTGGTCTGAGGCGTTAGATTACCAGTGGTCTGAGGCGTTAGATTACCAGTGGTCTGAGGCGTTAGATTACCAGTGGTCTGAGGCGTTAGATTACCAGTGGTCTGAGGCGTTAGATTACCAGTGGTCTGAGGCGTTAGATTACCAGTGGTCTGAGGCGTTAGATTACCAGTGGTCTGAGGCGTTAGATTACCAGTGGTCTGAGGCGTCTAGATTACCAGCGGTCTGAGGCGTTAGATTACCAGTGGTCTGAGGCGTTAGATTACCAGTGGTCTGAGGCGTTAGATTACCAGTGGTCTGAGGGCGTTAGATTACCAGTGGTCTGAGGCGTTAGATTACCAGTGGTCTGAGGCGTTAGATTACCAGTGGTCTGAGGCGTTAGATTACCAGTGGTCTGAGGCGTTAGATTACCAGTGGTCTGAGGCGTTAGATTACCAGTGGTCTGAGGCGTTAGATTACCAGTGGTCTGAGGCGTTAGATTACCAGTGGTCTGAGGCGTTAGATTACCAGTGGTCTGAGGCGTTAGATTACCAGTGGTCTGAGGGGCGTTAGATTACCAGTGGTCTGAGGCGGCGTTAGATTACCAGTGGTCTGAGGCGTTAGATTACCAGTGGTCTGAGGCGTTAGATTACCAGTGGTCTGAGGCGTTAGATTACCAGTGGTCTGAGGCGTTAGATTACCAGTGGTCTGAGGCGTTAGATTACCAGTGGTCTGAGGCGTTAGATTACCAGTGGTCTGAGGCGTTAGATTACCAGTGGTCTGAGGCGTTAGATTACCAGTGGTCTGAGGCGTTAGATTACCAGTGGTCTGAGGCGTTAGATTACCAGTGGTCTGAGGCGTTAGATTACCAGTGGTCTGAGGCGTTAGATTACCAGTGGTCTGAGGCGTTAGATTACCAGTGGTCTGAGGCGTTAGATTACCAGTGGTCTGAGGCGTTAGATTACCAGTGGTCTGAGGCGTTAGATTACCAGTGGTCTGAGGCGTTAGATTACCAGTGGTCTGAGGCGTTAGATTACCAGTGGTCTGAGGCGTTAGATTACCAGTGGTCTGAGGCGTTAGATTACCAGTGGTCTGAGGCGTTAGATTACCAGTGGTCTGAGGCGTTAGATTACCAGTGGTCTGAGGCGTTAGATTACCAGTGGTCTGAGGCGTTAGATTACCAGTGGTCTGAGGCGTTAGATTACCAGTGGTCTGAGGCGTTAGATTACCAGTGGTCTGAGGCGTTAGATTACCAGTGGTCTGAGGCGTTAGATTACCAGTGGTCTGAGGCGTTAGATTACCAGTGGTCTGAGGCGTTAGATTACCAGTGGTCTGAGGGCAGGCGTTAGATTACCAGCGGTCTGAGGCGTTAGATTACCAGTGGTCTGAGGCGTTAGATTACCAGTGGTCTGAGGCGTTAGATTACCAGTGGTCTGAGGCGTTAGATTACCAGTGGTCTGAGGCGTTAGATTACCAGTGGTCTGAGGCGTTAGATTACCAGTGGTCTGAGGCGTTAGATTACCAGTGGTCTGAGGCGTTAGATTACCAGTGGTCTGAGGCGTTAGATTACCAGTGGTCTGAGGCGTTAGATTACCAGTGGTCTGAGGCGTTAGATTACCAGTGGTCTGAGGCAGGCGTTAGATTACCAGTGGTCTGAGGCGTTAGATTACCAGTGGTCTGAGGCGTTAGGATTACCAGTGGTCTGAGGCGTTAGATTACCAGTGGTCTGAGGCGTTAGATTACCAGTGGTCTGAGGCGTTAGATTACCAGTGGTCTGAGGCACGTTAGATTACCAGTGGTCTGAGGCGTTAGATTACCAGTGGTCTGAGGCGTTAGATTACCAGTGGTCTGAGGCGTTAGATTACCAGTGGTCTGAGGCGTTAGATTACCAGTGGTCTGAGGCGTTAGATTACCAGTGGTCTGAGGCGTTAGATTACCAGTGGTCTGAGGCGTTAGATTACCAGTGGTCTGAGGCGTTAGATTACCAGTGGTCTGAGGCGTTAGATTACCAGTGGTCTGAGGCGTTAGATTACCAGTGGTCTGAGGCGTTAGATTACCAGTGGTCTGAGGGCGTTAGATTACCAGTGGTCTGAGGCGTTAGATTACCAGTGGTCTGAGGCGTTAGATTACCAGTGGTCTGAGGCGTTAGATTACCAGTGGTCTGAGGCGTTAGATTACCAGTGGTCTGAGGCGTTAGATTACCAGTGGTCTGAGGCGTTAGATTACCAGTGGTCTGAGGCGTTAGATTACCAGTGGTCTGAGGCGTTAGATTACCAGTGGTCTGAGGAGTTAGATTACCAGTGGTCTGAGGAGTTAGATTACCAGTGGTCTGAGGGCTGGCGTTAGATTACCAATGGTCTGAGGCGTTAGATTACCAGTGGTCTGAGGCGTTAGATTACCAGTGGTCTGAGGCGTTAGATTACCAGTGGTCTGAGGCGTTAGATTACCAGTGGTCTGAGGGCACGTTAGATTACCAGTGGTCTGAGGCGTTAGATTACCAGTGGTCTGAGGCGTTAGATTACCAGTGGTCTGAGGCGTTAGATTACCAGTGGTCTGAGGCGTTAGATTACCAGTGGTCTGAGGCGTTAGATTACCAGTGGTCTGAGGCGTTAGATTACCAGTGGTCTGAGGCGTTAGATTACCAGTGGTCTGAGGCGTTAGATTACCAGCGGTCTGAGGCGTTAGATTACCAGTGGTCTGAGGCGTTAGATTACCAGTGGTCTGAGGCGCGTTAGATTACCAGTGGTCTGAGGCGTTAGATTACCAGTGGTCTGAGGCGTTAGATTACCAGCGGTCTGAGGCGTTAGATTACCAGTGGTCTGAGGGCAGGCGTTAGATTACCAGTGGTCTGAGGCGTTAGATTACCAGTGGTCTGAGGCGTTAGATTACCAGTGGTCTGAGGCGTTAGATTACCAGTGGTCTGAGGCGTTAGATTACCAGTGGTCTGAGGAGTTAGATTACCAGTGGTCTGAGGAGTTAGATTACCAGTGGTCTGAGGGCTGGCGTTAGATTACCAATGGTCTGAGGCGTTAGATTACCAGTGGTCTGAGGCGTTAGATTACCAGTGGTCTGAGGCGTTAGATTACCAGTGGTCTGAGGCGTTAGATTACCAGTGGTCTGAGGCGTTAGATTACCAGTGGTCTGAGGGCGTTAGATTACCAGTGGTCTGAGGCGTTAGATTACCAGTGGTCTGAGGCGTTAGATTACCAGTGGTCTGAGGCGTTAGATTACCAGTGGTCTGAGGCGTTAGATTACCAGTGGTCTGAGGCGTTAGATTACCAGTGGTCTGAGGCGTTAGATTACCAGTGGTCTGAGGCGTTAGATTACCAGTGGTCTGAGGCGTTAGATTACCAGTGGTCTGAGGCGTTAGATTACCAGTGGTCTGAGGCGGCGTTAGATTACCAGTGGTCTGAGGCGTTAGATTACCAGTGGTCTGAGGCGTTAGATTACCAGTGGTCTGAGGGCAGGCGTTAGATTACCAGTGGTCTGAGGCGTTAGATTACCAGTGGTCTGAGGCGTTAGATTACCAGTGGTCTGAGGCGTTAGATTACCAGTGGTCTGAGGCGTTAGATTACCAGTGGTCTGAGGCGTTAGATTACCAGTGGTCTGAGGGCAGGCGTTAGATTACCAGTGGTCTGAGGCGTTAGATTACCAGTGGTCTGAGGCGTTAGATTACCAGTGGTCTGAGGCGTTAGATTACCAGTGGTCTGAGGCGTTAGATTACCAGTGGTCTGAGGCGTTAGATTACCAGTGGTCTGAGGCGTTAGATTACCAGTGGTCTGAGGCGTTAGATTACCAGTGGTCTGAGGCGTTAGATTACCAGTGGTCTGAGGCGTTAGATTACCAGTGGTCTGAGGCGTTAGATTACCAGTGGTCTGAGGCGTTAGATTACCAGTGGTCTGAGGCGTTAGATTACCAGTGGTCTGAGGGCAGGCGTTAGATTACCAGTGGTCTGAGGCGTTAGATTACCAGTGGTCTGAGGCGTTAGATTACCAGTGGTCTGAGGCGTTAGATTACCAGTGGTCTGAGGAGTTAGATTACCAGTGGTCTGAGGACGTTAGATTACCAGTGGTCTGAGGCGTTAGATTACCAGTGGTCTGAGGCGTTAGATTACCAGTGGTCTGAGGCGTTAGATTACCAGTGGTCTGAGGCGTTAGATTACCAGTGGTCTGAGGCGTTAGATTACCAGTGGTCTGAGGCGTTAGATTACCAGTGGTCTGAGGCGTTAGATTACCAGTGGTCTGAGGCGTTAGATTACCAGTGGTCTGAGGGCGTTAGATTACCAGTGGTCTGAGGCGTTAGATTACCAGTGGTCTGAGGCGTTAGATTACCAGTGGTCTGAGGGCAGGCGTTAGATTACCAGTGGTCTGAGGCGTTAGATTACCAGTGGTCTGAGGCGTTAGATTACCAGTGGTCTGAGGCGTTAGATTACCAGTGGTCTGAGGCGTTAGATTACCAGTGGTCTGAGGCGTTAGATTACCAGTGGTCTGAGGCGTTAGATTACCAGTGGTCTGAGGCGTTAGATTACCAGTGGTCTGAGGCGTTAGATTACCAGTGGTCTGAGGCGTTAGGATTACCAGTGGTCTGAGGCAGGCGTTAGATTACCAGTGGTCTGAGGCGTTAGATTACCAGTGGTCTGAGGCGTTAGATTACCAGTGGTCTGAGGCGTTAGATTACCAGTGGTCTGAGGCGTTAGATTACCAGTGGTCTGAGGCGTTAGATTACCAGTGGTCTGAGGCCGTTAGATTACCAGTGGTCTGAGGCAGTTAGATTACCAGTGGTCTGAGGCGTTAGATTACCAGTGGTCTGAGGCGTTAGATTACCAGTGGTCTGAGGCGTTAGATTACCAGTGGTCTGAGGGCAGGCGTTAGATTACCAGTGGTCTGAGGCGTTAGATTACCAGTGGTCTGAGGCGTTAGATTACCAGTGGTCTGAGGCGTTAGATTACCAGTGGTCTGAGGCGTTAGATTACCAGTGGTCTGAGGCGTTAGATTACCAGTGGTCTGAGGCGTTAGATTACCAGTGGTCTGAGGCGTTAGATTACCAGTGGTCTGAGGCGGCGTTAGATTACCAGTGGTCTGAGGCGTTAGATTACCAGTGGTCTGAGGCGTTAGATTACCAGTGGTCTGAGGGCAGGCGTTAGATTACCAGTGGTCTGAGGCGTTAGATTACCAGTGGTCTGAGGCGTTAGATTACCAGTGGTCTGAGGCGTTAGATTACCAGTGGTCTGAGGCGTTAGATTACCAGTGGTCTGAGGCGTTAGATTACCAGTGGTCTGAGGCGTTAGATTACCAGTGGTCTGAGGCGTTAGATTACCAGTGGTCTGAGGCGTTAGATTACCAGTGGTCTGAGGCGTTAGATTACCAGTGGTCTGAGGCGTTAGATTACCAGTGGTCTGAGGCGTTAGATTACCAGTGGTCTGAGGCGTTAGATTACCAGTGGTCTGAGGCGTTAGATTACCAGTGGTCTGAGGCGTTAGATTACCAGTGGTCTGAGGGCAGGCGTTAGATTACCAGTGGTCTGAGGCGTTAGATTACCAGTGGTCTGAGGCGTTAGATTACCAGTGGTCTGAGGCGTTAGATTACCAGTGGTCTGAGGCGTTAGATTACCAGTGGTCTGAGGCGTTAGATTACCAGTGGTCTGAGGCCGTTAGATTACCAGTGGTCTGAGGCGTTAGATTACCAGTGGTCTGAGGCGTTAGATTACCAGTGGTCTGAGGCGTTAGATTACCAGTGGTCTGAGGGAGCGTTAGATTACCAGTGGTCTGAGGCGTTAGATTACCAGTGGTCTGAGGCGTTAGATTACCAGTGGTCTGAGGGCACGTTAGATTACCAGTGGTCTGAGGCGTTAGATTACCAGTGGTCTGAGGCGTTAGATTACCAGTGGTCTGAGGCGTTAGATTACCAGTGGTCTGAGGCGTTAGATTACCAGTGGTCTGAGGCGTTAGATTACCAGTGGTCTGAGGCGTTAGATTACCAGTGGTCTGAGGCGTTAGATTACCAGTGGTCTGAGGCGTTAGATTACCAGTGGTCTGAGGCGTTAGATTACCAGTGGTCTGAGGCGTTAGATTACCAGTGGTCTGAGGCGTTAGATTACCAGTGGTCTGAGGCGTTAGATTACCAGCGGTCTGAGGCGTTAGATTACCAGTGGTCTGAGGCGTTAGATTACCAGTGGTCTGAGGCGTTAGATTACCAGTGGTCTGAGGCGTTAGATTACCAGTGGTCTGAGGCGGCGTTAGATTACCAGTGGTCTGAGGCGTTAGATTACCAGTGGTCTGAGGCGTTAGATTACCAGTGGTCTGAGGCGTTAGATTACCAGTGGTCTGAGGCGTTAGATTACCAGTGGTCTGAGGCGTTAGATTACCAGTGGTCTGAGGCGTTAGATTACCAGTGGTCTGAGGCGGCGTTAGATTACCAGTGGTCTGAGGCGTTAGATTACCAGTGGTCTGAGGCGTTAGATTACCAGTGGTCTGAGGCGTTAGATTACCAGTGGTCTGAGGCGTTAGATTACCAGTGGTCTGAGGCGTTAGATTACCAGTGGTCTGAGGCGTTAGATTACCAGTGGTCTGAGGCGTTAGATTACCAGTGGTCTGAGGCGTTAGATTACCAGTGGTCTGAGGCGTTAGATTACCAGTGGTCTGAGGCGTTAGATTACCAGTGGTCGAGGCAGGCGTTAGATTACCAGTGGTCTGAGGCGTTAGATTACCAGTGGTCTGAGGCGTTAGATTACCAGTGGTCTGAGGCGTTAGATTACCAGTGGTCTGAGGCGTTAGATTACCAGTGGTCTGAGGCGTTAGATTACCAGTGGTCTGAGGCGTTAGATTACCAGTGGTCTGAGGCGTTAGATTACCAGTGGTCTGAGGCGTTAGATTACCAGTGGTCTGAGGCGTTAGATTACCAGTGGTCTGAGGGAGGCGTTAGATTACCAGTGGTCTGAGGCGTTAGATTACCAGTGGTCTGAGGCGTTAGATTACCAGTGGTCTGAGGGGCGTTAGATTACCAGTGGTCTGAGGAGTTAGATTACCAGTGGTCTGAGGGCAGGCGTTAGATTACCAGTGGTCTGAGGCGTTAGATTACCAGTGGTCTGAGGGCAGGCGTTAGATTACCAGTGGTCTGAGGCGTTAGATTACCAGTGGTCTGAGGCGTTAGATTACCAGTGGTCTGAGGCGTTAGATTACCAGTGGTCTGAGGCGTTAGATTACCAGTGGTCTGAGGCCGTTAGATTACCAGTGGTCTGAGGCGTTAGATTACCAGTGGTCTGAGGCGTTAGATTACCAGTGGTCTGAGGCGTTAGATTACCAGTGGTCTGAGGCGTTAGATTACCAGTGGTCTGAGGCGTTAGATTACCAGTGGTCTGAGGCGTTAGATTACCAGTGGTCTGAGGCGTTAGATTACCAGTGGTCTGAGGCAGGCGTTAGATTACCAGTGGTCTGAGGCGTTAGATTACCAGTGGTCTGAGGGCAGGCGTTAGATTACCAGTGGTCTGAGGCGTTAGATTACCAGTGGTCTGAGGCGTTAGATTACCAGTGGTCTGAGGTGCGTTAGATTACCAGTGGTCTGAGGCGTTAGATTACCAGTGGTCTGAGGAGGCGTTAGATTACCAGTGGTCTGAGGCGTTAGATTACCAGTGGTCTGAGGCGTTAGATTACCAGTGGTCTGAGGCGTTAGATTACCAGTGGTCTGAGGCGTTAGATTACCAGTGGTCTGAGGCGTTAGATTACCAGTGGTCTGAGGCGTTAGATTACCAGTGGTCTTGGCGTTAGATTACCAGTGGTCTGAGGCGTTAGATTACCAGTGGTCTGAGGCGTTAGATTACCAGCGGTCTGAGGCGTTAGATTACCAGTGGTCTCAGGCGTTAGATTACCAGTGGTCTGAGGCGTTAGATTACCAGTGGTCTGAGGCGTTAGATTACCAGTGGTCTGAGGCGTTAGATTACCAGTGGTCTGAGGGCAGGCGTTAGATTACCAGCGGTCTGAGGCGTTAGATTACCAGTGGTCTGAGGCGTTAGATTACCAGTGGTCTGAGGCGTTAGATTACCAGTGGTCTGAGGCGTTAGATTACCAGTGGTCTGAGGCGTTAGATTACCAGTGGTCTGAGGCGGCGTTAGATTACCAGTGGTCTGAGGCGTTAGATTACCAGTGGTCTGAGGCGTTAGATTACCAGTGGTCTGAGGCGTTAGATTACCAGTGGTCTGAGGAGTTAGATTACCAGCGGTCTGAGGGCGGCGTTAGATTACCAGTGGTCTGAGGCGTTAGATTACCAGTGGTCTGAGGCGTTAGATTACCAGTGGTCTGAGGCGTTAGATTACCAGTGGTCTGAGGCGTTAGATTACCAGTGGTCTGAGGGCAGGCGTTAGATTACCAGTGGTCTGAGGCGTTAGATTACCAGTGGTCTGAGGCGTTAGATTACCAGTGGTCTGAGGCGTTAGATTACCAGTGGTCTGAGGCGTTAGATTACCAGTGGTCTGAGGCGTTAGATTACCAGTGGTCTGAGGCGTTAGATTACCAGTGGTCTGAGGCGTTAGATTACCAGTGGTCTGAGGCGTTAGATTACCAGTGGTCTGAGGCGTTAGATTACCAGTGGTCTGAGGCGTTAGATTACCAGTGGTCTGAGGGCAGGCGTTAGATTACCAGTGGTCTGAGGCGTTAGATTACCAGTGGTCTGAGGCGTTAGATTACCAGTGGTCTGAGGGCAGGCGTTAGATTACCAGTGGTCTGAGGCGTTAGATTACCAGTGGTCTGAGGGCACGTTAGATTACCAGTGGTCTGAGGCCGTTAGATTACCAGTGGTCTGAGGCGTTAGATTACCAGTGGTCTGAGGCGTTAGATTACCAGTGGTCTGAGGGCGTTAGATTACCAGTGGTCTGAGGCGTTAGATTACCAGTGGTCTGAGGCGTTAGATTACCAGTGGTCTGAGGGCGCGTTAGATTACCAGTGGTCTGAGGCGTTAGATTACCAGTGGTCTGAGGCAGGCGTTAGATTACCAGCGGTCTGAGGCGTTAGATTACCAGTGGTCTGAGGCGTTAGATTACCAGTGGTCTGAGGCGTTAGATTACCAGTGGTCTGAGGCGTTAGATTACCAGTGGTCTGAGGCGTTAGATTACCAGTGGTCTGAGGCTGGCGTTAGATTACCAGCGGTCTGAGGCGTTAGATTACCAGTGGTCTGAGGCGTTAGATTACCAGTGGTCTGAGGCGTTAGATTACCAGTGGTCTGAGGCGTTAGATTACCAGTGGTCTGAGGCGTTAGATTACCAGTGGTCTGAGGCGTTAGATTACCAGTGGTCTGAGGCGTTAGATTACCAGTGGTCTGAGGCGTTAGATTACCAGTGGTCTGAGGCGTTAGATTACCAGTGGTCTGAGGCGTTAGATTACCAGTGGTCTGAGGCGTTAGATTACCAGTGGTCTGAGGAGGCGTTAGATTACCAGTGGTCTGAGGCGTTAGATTACCAGTGGTCTGAGGGGCGTTAGATTACCAGTGGTCTGAGGCGTTAGATTACCAGTGGTCTGAGGGCAGGCGTTAGATTACCAGTGGTCTGAGGCGTTAGATTACCAGTGGTCTGAGGGCCGTTAGATTACCAGTGGTCTGAGGCGTTAGATTACCAGTGGTCTGAGGCGTTAGATTACCAGTGGTCTGAGGGCGTTAGATTACCAGTGGTCTGAGGCGTTAGATTACCAGTGGTCTGAGGCGCGTTAGATTACCAGTGGTCTGAGGCGTTAGATTACCAGTGGTCTGAGGCGTTAGATTACCAGTGGTCTGAGGCGTTAGATTACCAGTGGTCTGAGGCGTTAGATTACCAGTGGTCTGAGGCAATAGATTACCAGCGGTCTGAGGCGTTAGATTACCAGTGGTCTCAGGCGTTAGATTACCAGTGGTCTGAAGCGTTAGATTACCAGTGGTCTGAGGCGTTAGATTACCAGTGGTCTGAGGCATTAGATTACCAGTGGTCTGAGGGCCGTTAGATTACCAGTGGTCTGAGGCGTTAGATTACCAGTGGTCAGAGGGCAGGCGTTAGATTACCAGTGGTCTGAGGGCAGGCGTTAGATTACCAGTGGTCTGAGGCGTTAGATTACCAGTGGTCTGAGGGCAGGCGTTAGATTACCAGTGGTCTGAGGCGTTAGATTACCAGTGGTCTGAGGCGTTAGATTACCAGTGGTCTGAGGCGTTAGATTACCAGTGGTCTGAGGCGTTAGATTACCAGTGGTCTGAGGCGATAGATTACCAGTGGTCTGAGGCGATAGATTACCAGTGGTCTTGGCGTTAGATTACCAGTGGTCTGAGGCGTTAGATTACCAGTGGTCTGAGGCGTTAGATTACCAGCGGTCTGAGGCGTTAGATTACCAGTGGTCTGAGGCGTTAGATTACCAGTGGTCTGAGGCGTTAGATTACCAGTGGTCTGAGGCGTTAGATTACCAGTGGTCTGAGGGCAGGCGTTAGATTACCAGCGGTCTGAGGCGTTAGATTACCAGTGGTCAGAGGCGTTAGATTACCAGTGGTCTGAGGTGTTAGATTACCAGTGGCCTGAGGCGTTAGATTACCAGTGGTCTGAGGCTTTAGATTACCAGTGGTCTGTGGCGTTAGATTACCAGTGGTCTGAGGCGATAGATTACCAGTGGTCTGAGGCGTTAGATTACCAGTGGTCTGAGGCGTTAGATTACCAGTGGTCTGAGGCGTTAGATTACCAGTGGTCTGAGGCGTTAGATTACCAGTGATCTGAGGGCAGGCGTTAGATTACCAGTGGTCTGAGGCATTAGATTACCAGTGGTCTGAGGTGTTAGATTACCAGTGGTCTGAGGAGTTAGATTACCAGTGGTCTGAGGAGTTAGATTACCAGTGGTCTGAGGGCAGGTGTTAGATTAACAGTGGTCTGAGGCGTTAGATTACCAGTGGTCTGAGGGCAGGCGTTAGATTACCAGTGGTCTGAGGCGTTAGATTACCAGTGGTCTGAGGCGTTAGATTACCAGTGGTCTGAGGCGTTAGATTACCAGTGGTCTGAGGCGTTAGATTACCAGTGGTCTGAGGCGTTAGATTACCAGTGGTCTGAGGCGTTAGATTACCAGTGGTCTGAGGCGTTAGATTACCAGTGATCTGAGGGCAGGCGTTAGATTACCAGTGGTCTGAGGCATTAGATTACCAGTGGTCTGAGGTGTTAGATTACCAGTGGTCTGAGGAGTTAGATTACCAGTGGTCTGAGGAGTTAGATTACCAGTGGTCTGAGGGCAGGTGTTAGATTAACAGTGGTCTGAGGCATTAGATTACCAGTGGTCTGAGGCTTTAGATTACCAGTGGTCTGAGGGCAGGCGTTAGATTACCAGTGGTCTGATGCGTTAGATTACCAGTGGTCTGAGGGCAGGCGTTAGATTACCAGTGGTCTGAGGCGTTAGATTACCAGTGGTCTGAGGCGTTAGATTACCAGTGGTCTGAGGCGTTAGATTACCAGTGGTCTGAGGCGTTAGATTACCAGTGGTCTGAGGCGTTAGATTACCAGTGGTCTGAGGCGTTAGATTACCAGTGGTCTGAGGCGTTAGATTACCAGTGGTCTGAGGCGTTAGATTACCAGTGGTCTGAGGCGTTAGATTACCAGCGGTCTGAGGCGTTAGATTACCAGTGGTCTGAGGCGTTAGATTACCAGTGGTCTGAGGCGTTAGATTACCAGCGGTCTGCGGCGTTAGATTACCAGCGGTCTGAGGCGTTAGATTACCAGCGGTCTGCGGCGTTAGATTACCAGTGGTCTGAGGCGTTAGATTACCAGCGGTCTGAGGCGTTAGATTACCAGTGGTCTGAGGCGTTAGATTACCAGTGGTCTGAGGCGTTAGATTACCAGTGGGCTGAGGCGTTAGATTACCAGCGGTCTGAGGCGTTAGATTACCAGTGGTCTGAGGCGTTAGATTACCAGTGGTCTTGGCGTTAGATTACCATTGGTCTGAGGC